>NW_028325883.1:0-10725 GCF_027475165.1 Benincasa hispida | reverse complement strand
ATCACTTTTCAATCAATATATGGTATAAATGAATTGTTCAGGTGTTAAACCAAATTCAAAACGGTAAAATTTTCAATTTAGCAATGATGTAATTTAACATTGTATTGGGGAAAGACATTTAAACTGAAACTCTTGTATTCATTTTCCATCTTTATACTGATTGTCAATGTGTTGGCTCAATTGGTCCAAACATACATGGGAGAGAGTAATAAGGATTTATATCAGCGATTAAGGTATAAGCACATTTGACTGTGGTCTACAACTTAATATGATTTAAATAGAAGAGATTGATTTTGGGATCTTCATTCATTAGAAGTTGGCTTAGATTCTTGGCTGCTTGGCTGTCTGTTTATATGTTTAAATTACAGTTCTTATCGTGTACTTCACCACTTTTAATGCTTTGGGGCTTGGGTTTTCTTTTATTAGTTGAATTACAAATTTATGGTTAAATTACTAAGTTGAGTTTCTAAATTCCTAGAGCTGTGTTAGATCCTTAAACATTAAAAAGTGTCTTGTAGGTCCTTTATTTTTCAATTGTGTTGGACACCCTATTGGGCATGTTAGACATGTGTCCATGTGTCTAGACACTTTCCTGACACAGATACTCTCCGTGCATACCAGTCCCCAACATTGACAAAATAGACAGATTCCCTCTCCCTCACTGTAGATAAATGTGATTGGAAAAGGAAAGTTAGGGAGTGGAAATCTGTCTAAACCCCTTCCGTGTGAGTTTGGGGGAGATTTCATAAACTCCTTGCTGTTTGTTTTATTTTGTTTCCTCACCTTTCTTTTTTATGATATCTTAGTCTCTTGTGTAAAACAGAAAAAGAACATAAGTTCTGCATATAATGCTCATTGGATTTGCAAAGGATTGCTTACGTCACTTCAGTTCTAAACTTTTCCAACCAGTTGCCATTTATGCATTGGATATGGAATTTTTCCTCTTTATTAGTTTAGAGTCCCATTTCTTGTTGTATTTATTGATTGTTATTACATTTTGTCCTTCGCTAGTAATCATCTTTAGTTTGTTATTCTAGAAAACTACTAGAATTTTGTTGTTTAGAAATAGACACATTTGTTCCCTTAAACTCCATAGTAGATATAATCTTTGATTTAGCACATTTATTGTTTAGATATCTTTTTTGTAGAGACTGAAGCGTGGGATATTTGGACTTAATGACCTCTGTTTCCCTGATGTCTTTTTAGGGTTTTCTGCACATTGATGAATATCCCCCAGATGCTCATCAGGGATTAGATATTCCATCAGCTGTAATAAGTTTTCCAGATTTTTTCACAAGCACGCAGTTTGTGGAAAATAACTCTTCGAAATCACCAATCTTGTCGAAATGGCAGGTGATGTTTCCTGTTGTATCTTGGTAGCTACTGTTCTAGTATGTGATATACGCTTTATTTGATTACTAATTCCAGTTATGAATCTGCATCCATAATGCAGGGGCAGAGTCCCATTCTGTCTTACACAGAAGTATTGCTTGTTCCTTTTACCACTCCTGATTTTAGCATGCCCTATAATGTGATCACTATCACTTGCACGGTGCTCGCATTGTATTTTGGATCTTTGCTCAATGTCCTTCGGAGGCGTGTAGGTGAAGAGGAAAGATTTATGAAGAGCAAAGGTAAAACTGAGATTTTGTAGTGTGGTCTTACTTTTCATTTTTCAATAGATGGAATTAACGCTATAAAGCACCAACACTTCTAAACTGACAAAGTGTCGTGGTCGACATACAAGCTCGCGTGTCCATTACTTTATTTTTATTTTTTTTTTGCTTTCCGACACGTCAGGGCACGTTGGTGACATGCCTAGGACATGCGGACGACACACCAAGGACGCTCCATATGCAAAAAAAAAAATTTAGAAAAATAATGAAACAAGACCCACTATCAGCAGCCCATTTTTGGGGCATTTTAAGCCAATTAAATTTAACCGTTCGGCCCAGTTTTTACACACTTTCTCCATTCTAACACTTCACCCTCAAGACTTAACCCATAGCCTAAAAAAAAAATAATAACAAAACCACTACGCTACCTCTTTTTTTCTAACTTCATTGATGGCGGTGACTTCAACTTCAAGACCCACGATCGCTGACAACTTATGCGCCTTCTCTTACTATTTTTTTTCTTTTCTCATTTCTGTTTTTTTCACTTTCGTTTTTATCTTTCTTTTTTTTTTTTTCATTTCTATTTTTCCATACTTTTTGTTAAATATATGTGTGCATATATTCACAATATGTCAAATTATGTACACATTTATTTTTGTAAAATAAATAGATAAATAGATAATGTGTCCCCAACATGTCATGTCCTACTTTTTTTGTAAATTGGCATATTGCCATGTCGATGTCGTGTCGTATTTGTGCAGTGTGTCAGTATCCGTACTTATCAATTAACAATGATAAATCCTAAGCAACTAACAACTGAGAATTAAAATGTAAAATTGTCTAAAGCTCAATTTTATGAAGATATTATGACAATATCTATAAAATACCAATATCAATAAATATTTTGTGTGGAAATAAGAAACTTATATAAAATTATTTCATATAATAGATTAGTTATAGATCTTATTGTTAGTATTTATAGATTAGTAGTATTTATATTTGAAATTGTTGAGACTGTTCTTGACGTTTTAATATTTGATTGATAGTTTTTACAGTTGACCCTTAATATTAATATCAAATATTGATTGTTGAAAATATAAAAGTGGCCATGGATGTTTGATTTCCCTGGTAATAATAGATGATACACAATCAAAAAATGAAATCCTTCTAGAAAACTTGTTTCACCCTCTCGTCTCATTTTCTCCCGTCTATATTTGATTTTTTTAAAAAGTTGGTTGTCTCCTTCTAAACCCTTGAATTCATGCTTAAACTGACATTTTTAGGTTGTCTTTGAACTCGTTCTTTACTTGTGTTTCTTTCTTGGGGCAGGAACGAAAAAGTTTCATGTTTCGCACCTTGTATCGAAGTTGTTGGCCAAACTTAGAGGAAGACAGTGGGAATCCTCCAAGTCACGATCACCTTCTTCAATGTCCAACTCAAAGTCAAAGCTGCTGTTTAAAGTCATTTTGGTAGCTGGGCTTGCTGCTGCTTGGCAATATTATTTTGGATGAGGTATTTGAGAATTCAAGGTCTGATGTTAAATGTACCATAGTTGTCAATTAGATCTTTCTTGATGTACATTGTGATTTCTTTTCTAACTATACCCCTAATTTTGTTGCAAGGGTAAATTTACACACTAGTCTGTTTGGATATAGATCATTTTCCCCGAGTATGACATTTTCAGAATACAAATGTAGGGCTTGTTTTGTTATGGTTATTTATTGGCATTTTAGATCATTCAAAGTGGCAAAGAAAGAGGAGAGATTGATTTCATATTGTTTATCTATGGTGACTCTCTATAATAGTATTGTAAATTGTAAATAGGCTATATAAATTTTTCTTAATATGTCGTTTTCAATTTCATCTCTAAACCGTTATAGTTAGAATAATATTATGACGGTGTTAAATTTTAAAGTGGTAGTTTTAAAGTGAGGTGACAAATTGTTATCATAATAATACATATTAATATAGTTTAGTTTATATTCATGTTTAACTTAGTGAATACAATACATTACAGATAAAAGAGGATCGATGAGATATTTTCAACTTGCGACTTTGCAAGCAAGGTTTGGAATAAGCTTCTTACTGCTATGGCTACTATTATCAACATTTCTACTTTTTCTATGCTGATGGACCATCCCTTTCAGGAAGATAATAATCTCTTGGTTTAGGTTGTTAGAGCATTTTTGTGATCTTTATGGATTCAAAGGACATCATCCTACCTTGTAACAAATTCCTCTCATTTGATAGGTTATATAAATTGGCTTTTATATGAGCTTTCTATTAGGACCTCGTCGATAACCTTCTTTTCTCCCATTTTCTGTTCTTGTTCCTCATTATTTAAGAAATAGACTTGTTTGATAAACATTCCGTTTCTTGTTTCCAAAATTTAAAAACGTTTCTAAAAATTTGAGAGATTTTTGGAAACTAGAAAAACTAGTTCTGTTCCTTCCTCGCTCTGTTTCTTCGCTTCGTGTTTTAGGCTTCATCGACACTTTCTTCTCAACAAACCTCCTTTCATCTCTCAAGCTAAGGTGCCCACACGAGGTATCAATCTTTTGTCTTCTTCTTTTGACTGTGTTATCTCCGTAGGTATCCATCTCAACGGTGGTCATGATTTCAGCCACCGCAGACTGAATTTAGTTGGTTTTTTCTTAATCACCTGTGTTTTTAGTTTTGGGCAAGTAATGACCATCATATGCGTTCTTTCCATGGGAAAAGGGAAGAAAAATCATGTATACTTTGAGATACTTTTGTAGGAGTCGTTCAAATCGGTGGGTGAAGAAGTGATTAGACTGGGAGTTTCCTGGAAATAGTGAATGATGATGCTATAATACAAGAAAAATCATGCTCTCTTGAGTTACTTTTGTTGGAGTTGCTCAAGTCGGTGGGTGAATGTATAGACTATGTTCAATACACCGTGTTATCTCCACTTAGAAAATAGATTTTAGCCTCTGTTGGAAAAGGGAAGAAAAATCATGTACTTACTACTTTGAGTTTATATTATTCATCATCTCTCCCAATCTATTTTACCAGTTGAATGCCCAAACTTCAGGCAAACTGTAATACATACAACCGTGGTGGCTGTTTATTAGATTACATTTGACTTGATTACAGCTTGTTCTACGTTAGGTGGACAAGAAATTCTTTTCTTTCTGAAAAACTACATACTCTCTTCTGAAAATTGCCGCCTTGTTTAAACTCGGTAAATAAAATCTCGTGATAATTCGAGGACATGAAGCTTTTTTCTTCCTCACTTCAAAAACAGAAACAAAATGAAAAATGTTATCAAATGAGTTCTTATTGTTTTTTTCTGCATGAGCAGTGTGCACAGTAGGCTAGCTCGTGCCCCAAATTCGGCCATTTTCCTTTTCTTCTGTTCCCAAAAAAAAGAAAAAAGAAAAAAGAAAAAAAAAACTCTCTGTGAGCTCTCACTTGGTAGAATAAAAATGTGGAGCCCTTTGAAGGTAAGGTTATTCCACATTGGAAAATATTTAAGGTCATTTGGAATTTGTTTTCCAGGTTCTTCCCTTTTGTTTATAACTAAAGGTATTGAAGAGATGAGAGACAGACAAAATTCTATGAAGAAATCAATTAGAATCATCCTTTGTTTTTTGGCATGAACAAAATATTTGGCAACGATGTGAAATCTTCATTTCATCAGATTTTCTATATGACCTTAAATTTACCTTAGAAGGAAAAACTGGACTAAGATGGTGAACAAAACTACAATTCTATATCAACCGATGGATTTACATATTGAGAATCACCATGGAACACAGAAAACATCTTCTTCATATTTACAAACCTCAACGATCAAAAGAAGAAAAAGTTGAGAAATAGGATGCAGTGACTTGAGGAAACCATCTGTTCATCTACTTCTCTTACATAAAGCAGAAACAAGTGTTTCTTCTTCTCTCATCCTTTTCATATTACTATTGAAGCTACACGAATATGCCATCCATTGGGCAACATTGGCTGCATCGCTTACTCCTCCATCTGATAATTCGTCAAAACCTGCATTATATTACAATCATTCGAGGGTCAAGAAGACGAAAGGATAAAACACTTAGCAAACTGTTAATATATGGAAAAGCCACCACAAAACTAGTCTTATTTAAGTACCCGATTTGGTTTCGTTTAACTTCAATTTCTTGAGTAAGATGACTTCTTCCATGTTTTGTTTTCTTTTGTAACCATTGGGAGCAAATTTGGATGCTGGAGAGTCCATATGTTTGCTTCCTGTATTAGATCAAGCGAGATAGTAGTTTCAAACTCAGTTGAGCTCCAAAGGTTGCCCTTTTTCCCTCATTAGTTTGTTTATATTATAAAGTTAATCTAATTCCTGAGCTTCTAGTGGATGTAAAGATAACTCCTGAGTAGTGGCCACCAACGCTCTAAGCTCTTTATCAAACTCATGTGCTTTATTTCCCATCCTCACGATAGTTTCTTAAACTTCTAGTTTAGTCCTTTTATTCTAAAAAGTTACAAATAACTATTTTAAACTTTGGATTAAGCTTCTTTTTAGTCCCTACTACTCATGTTAGAAGAATTCAAGTCAGAAAATAAGCCAAAAATTAAACACAGATGAAAATCATTCCAATTAATTTTCTTCCATACAGTATTAATGGTTTTACCTAAGTCCATATACTTCATCTTTTTGTTCTTGACCAAGTTGCTTTCTGGTTTTATCCTTACATTAACGTTGTCATCTTCTTCATCAGCCTTGCAACAATCTCCACTCACAATTTCCTGATGCCCATGAGCTCCTAAGGAGAGAAACAAAAAAGAAAAAAAAAAAATCACAACCTAATAAACCCTAAACAGAAACCAAAAGGGAGAAGAGAATGAAGAGAACTCACTCTTGACGCCAAGTTTAGAGAGCTTTCCATCAACAAGGAGAGCATCGTTGTCGGAGCTCCCAATTGGGAGGCGTTTAGTAGAAAAGAAAGAGAGAAGCGAGTTCCAAGTAACACAGGAGACGAGATCGAGGCCGCGGCTGAGGAAGTGGCCATTGAGCTTCAGCGATGAAGGGTCGAGGCCGAAAATGGCGGCTATGGAGCCGATATCGACGCCGTGGTCGTCAGAAGCGAGGAACGGAGCAATGGTGGAGAGTGAAGGGCAAAATAAATGGATGGTTCTGAGTTTCTGGGCTGTCTTCTCCATTGAAATCTCAAGCTCCTCCAAATGGGTATTTTCATTTGTTTGTTTGCATAGTGATGGCGAGGGAGTGTGTTGCGGATTTTGCTTCCGAATTGTCTCTGGAAGTGTCTCGGACTCTCGGGCCTTTGCGGAGACAGTACATGACATAGCTCTTCTATTTTTTTTTTTAAAAAAAAAAATTAACTAAATGGAATTTGCAATGGTGACCTTTTTAAATTACTGTATGGCAGCCTGTCACTCATTTTTATTATTTTATAAATATGGTAAAATTTTTAAATCTAAGATTTTATTTATTGTTTATTCAAAAAAAAATTTCTTATTTCACCATATTCTATTTTTTTCCCTCGTGTTTTCAGTCTCTCTCCCTTACGATTTATTTTTTATGCAATTTAAGAGATTTTTCTTCCTTTTTCCTTCTATTTTTTCATCCTCCCGCGAAATCCTTCATCGATATTTACAAGTTTATCTTTTGTTTTTTATTTGATTTCTATGATATTCATCTTGTTGCAAAATCCTTCAATCTCTTTGATTATTTCAATTTATTTCCTTTCCTTTTTGTTTCGATTTCTTCATCGCCTTCACTGTCTTGCTCCTACATTCAAAAAATTCTTCGGCTTATTGATTATCGGTGGCATTACATGTTTTTCCCTCTTTTCAATATTTTTTTTCTTTTGTATTTTTAGGATTTGGTAGTTGAACAGGCTTTGATATATTTTCTCTGTTTTTTTGAGATATTTTGTAATAAGTTAAGTTGTAGTGATCAACATCATAATATGGAAGGTAGTTTTTTGTTTTGTTTTTTTTAATGTTATTTTCTTTCTTATTATATTACCATATATGGGAAAAGAAACATTTGGCAACAAATTGAAGGTTTGGGTATAAATATGGTACAACAAATTAGGAGAGAAAGACTACGTGTCAAATAATATTATAATTTCCAGTAAATCAGATTTGGTGTATTTTGATTTCCCTCCTCTAGTTTGTTGAAATTTAATGCGTTTTTGTTAGTTGATTGAAGAAATAAAGTGGGAATTGTTATTTGAAGTAGAATAGTGGGAGTGCATTTTTTAAGACTTGTTAGATCATTTTTCAATACTTTGTATGAAATAACAATTAGATTCTTTCCCAACTTTTTTTTTTCCATTTTCAAATCAACGGCCTTAATCAACTACCTTGATTGTTGTAATCAAACAATAATCAGGTAGCAATTAGTATCACTTACAATTTGACAACCATTATTATATAGTCATCTGTATCATTGACAACAAGTATTAGATAGTAATCAGACGACAATCAGATAGCAATTGGTATCATTGGCAATGAAAAAACATTTCATATCAAATTGCAATCAAACAACCATTAGATAACAAATCAGTATAAGATAGCAATTAGATAACAATTAGTATTAAATAGCAATCAAATAGTAAGACAATAATCAATATCATTGACAATTAGTATATCATATAGTAATCAGATAACAATCATATAACAATAAATATCAAATGAAAATCATATAATAATCATATAGGGATTTTCCATGTTTGCAAAAAACCATAAATCAGGGACACGCTCCAAATTTTCAATTTATTTTCTATTAAAGTTGCAATTGCCCTTATAGTCGTGTTTTTAAGATTGCACAAAAATACATGAAACCTCATTATATATATACATATGCATATATATATATATATATGGTAGAATAATAATAATAATTTTAATGAAAACATGAAATGACGTTTTATAATAATGATAATAATAATTTTAGTAAATCACATTCAATTTAGGCAATAACATTTTATGTTTTCATGAAAATTATTATTATTACTCTACCATATATAAATATACATAAAATGAAGTTTGATGTTTCTTTTGGGCAATCTTAAAAACACTGACTACAACCTACACTACAGATTCTATATTTTAGAGAGGAGGTTAGTCTGTCTAGCCGTTATACTTTTGTTTGGTTAACTCATTGAAATGATGTATTTGACAGAGTTGAAGACGTCCTTGATTTTGAGGATGATGAGTGAAGGGGAGATTTTGGGTTGGAAACTCTTTCATGAAATTTATATACTACTTATCTAAACTACTCAAGATTTGGAGTAATTAATAGAGGTGTTCAAATGACTCGACAACTCGAACAATTCGGACTACCCAACTCAAATTAGAAGGGTTGGGTTGGGTTAGTTTAGTTTAAAATTTGGGTTGTGTTGGATTATTTTTATTTTTTGTATTTTTCGGCTTGGGATTTTGAAAAATTCGAATTGACCCAATCTAACCAGAATTTCTAATATTAATATTAAAATATATATATTTAATATTAATAATATATATATATATCTTTTTTTAGATTTTCTTCTTCTTCAAAGTTCAATCTTCTCCACTTCTCCTCTCAAACTCATTCACATTCACCTTCAAGGCTTCAAGCAAGACCTCAACGACTCAGCCTCTGTCTCTGTCATTCTGTCGCCACCTGTTCGTCCCCGGTCATCTTGACTCTCCGTGTCCGACTGTCCGTCTCAGATGTTAGCTTTAGAGCTTCAATCAAACCAAATATTTTGATGATAACGAACTCAGATTTTTTGTACTAACATTTTCAGTATTTCAGAGTCACTATCTTGTAGAGCTCAGAAAGACGATTCCAACGCAATTTGAATCGCTCAAATCGGAGTTCAAACGAGAAAGTTATAAGCAAAAGAAGATTGGAGAGGAAATCCAACGTGGTAGTGACACGTGGCATCCGACGTGGCACACAAACGGTCAATATTGATGATGTGGCAGATGATGTGATGCTCCAACCGGTCACCTTTTGATGACGTGGCACATGATGTGGCTGTGATGTGGCGACCGTGGACGAATGAGATAATGATAAGTGGCGGTCACCCAGCTTCACGCGCGGACACGCGCATGCGCTGCACGTGCCTACGGTTTCTTCACAAAATGTGGCAAATGACACTCAATCTCCTCCCCTGTGTGCGTGGTGCTCAAATCATCCGACCATTTTTTATTTTCATTTTTATTTTCTTATTTTCCTTTAATTTTCTGATCCAATTTTCTCCAAATTCTCACCAAATTTCAGCTTTTTCAAATTTGATTTCCTTCCTAAATTTTCATCCTTCAAATTCTTTTTATTCTCAAAATCTCAATAATTCCAATCTTTCAAAATTCCTTTTCAAATCCTTTCCTTTTCTATTTTTATTCAATCTCCACCCTTCATTTGCAATCATTTTCAATGGCCAAAATTTATCCTCTCGCCTATAAATTCGACTTGATTTTACTCTTCATTAACACACCAAAAGCTATCAAGTCTTAAGCTATCAAGTCTTAAGCTCTCAATTCTCTCTACTCTCAAATTCTTGTCCTTTGCTCCTAAATTGGCCTAGAGTTATTTTTGTGAGTTTTTTTTTTCTAAGTGCTCAACTTGTGTATTTAGCCTTCAAGAGGTAATATTGTGAGGTTTTCTTTTAATTTTCGGGAATTGTATTAAGGTGTGGGTACACCTTGGGTTGTGAGAAAAATAAATTGGTTTGATCCTAAACCAGTAAAAAGAATCTTGGGTTTCTGTTTAGCCTAGAAAAAAGAGGGTCGTGTGTCGGTTTGGTCCCCACCTGCAAGAGAATCACTTAGTGAAATATCCAAGAAGAAGTCTTGGAGAGTGGAGTAGGCAATTTGCGGAACCACTATAATTCCCGGTGTTTTCTCTTCCTCTCTCTCTTTTATTTCTTGTTTTCAAATTTTTTGCTTCTTGTCTTAGTTATTTTTTTAATTTTTCCAATTGCATGATTTAATTTTTAGTGTGTTATTTAAATTTATCCTTGATTAAATTGTCTTTAAATTTGAAGTTATCATAGCTTGCATGATTTAAGTTTTGTCTTGCATAATTTTTCTTTAATCAAATTAGTGGATTAATATTGTTTGAAGATAAAATTATTTAAAAAAAAAAAAA
>NW_028325882.1:0-35946 GCF_027475165.1 Benincasa hispida | reverse complement strand
GAGAGAGATAAATCATACAAGTCATGTAAATCCAAATCAATATAAGGAGCAATCAATTTGTCAGAGTCATCATCACCATCATGCAAAATAATTTCATCTAATAAATCATGTGCCTCAATCATACATAGAGATAGATATTCCTCGAAAAATTTCATGGCATCATATATATTAAATGCAACTACCTCCCAATCGAATTCTACAGAAAGACAGCCCTTATCAACATTAATTTTTGTCTATGCAGTTTTCATAAAAGACCTTCCTAACAGAATTGTAGAAGAAGTGGAAGATTTTTCATCTATTTTCAAAACGTAGAAACGGGAAAATCAAATCTTTAACTTGCAATAACACATCCTCAACTATCCCTAGGGGTTGGATGTAAGATCTATCAGCTAATTGGATGCACACAACAGTTTTTTTCAAATCATTCAATTTAAGATCTTCATACACATAATAAGGCATGACATTGATGGAAGCTCCTAGATCAAGCATGTCATGTCGAATGACTCTATTACCAATAACACAGGGTAAAGTAAACATATTTGGATCTCGACATTTTCTAGGCATATTATGTTTAAGTAGAACCTATACATTCTTACTTACCACAACTCATTCCTTATCCTTACCTATCCTCTTCTTGGTGCAAAGTTCCTTGAGGAATTTAGCATACCTTGGAATTTGCTGGATCACGTTCAAGAGAGGAATGTTTATTTGAACCTTTATAAACATTTTGATAAACTCTTTGTCCCTATGTTCCTGTTTTAGTCTTGCCAACCTACTAGGAAAAGGGGCTTTAGGGATATAAGGTTCCACAGAAGGTGAAGGAGGAGTACTTAACTTAGGAGTAGACGAGCGTGCCTCGAATTCAGTCTCATTTTTCTCATCTTTTTCATTGAACTTACCAGGTAGAGGTGGGGTGTCTGAAGAGGTCGCAGGTGATGGAAGCCCCTTACCACTACTGAGTGTGATGGCACTCACATTGGCATGGTTTGGCTGGGCAAGTAGCTTTCCTAAACCTTTGCTCTCCATCCGAATTACCGCAACAACTAATTATGTGACCTGAGTGCCCAAATTTTCCATACTCATCCTGGCTTCTTGCTTAAATGACCTGGTGTCCTATGATAACTAGAGAGAGTTCTTTTGTAGTTGATGGATTTCTTGTTGAAATTTTACGGAGTTGTCAACCAAAGATTTGACGATATCCTCTAAAGACATACCTGAGGGAGATGACGATGGTTGATTGGAATGATTGGAACTGTTGTGCCCTTGTCCTTTTCCCGACCTCCCCATTTGAGATTAGCGTGGTCATGCATCTTGGATTATACACCAAAGGATGGGGGTCATATTTCCTCTGGTAACCCCCAACTGCATTGACTTGGGCTTGACGACATGCTTTAGAGGTATGTCTTACTATTTCACAAGCTCCACAAGCCTTCACTTTAGCGAATTCTCTTTGAGCCATCTGCGTCATTAGGGAAGTTAAATTAGATATTTGGGATCTAATTTCTTTACCTCAGAATTAGTAATTGAATAAAATTTAGAAGCCTTGGTTCCAAAATTTTGGTTGTTTTCAGCCATGCGTGAGATTAATTCCTGAGCCACATTGGACGTCTTATCAGCAAGAGTTCCTCCAAGAACTGAGTCAATGGAGCTCCTTTCACTGGCAAGCAAACCACTATAGAAATATTGAATTAACAATTGGTAAAAAACTAGTGATGGAGAAAACTAATACATAAACATTTGTATTGTTCCCAATATTCAGACAAGGATTCACCAAAAAATTGTTTAATTTCATAAATATATTTTCTTATTGAATGGGCTCTAGAAACCGAAGTTTTTTTTCAAGAAATTTCTTTTTAAGTTCATTCCAAGTAGTTATTGTCCCTGGAGCCAAGTAGTACAACCAATCTTTAGCGTCATCATGTAATGAAAAAGGAAAAGCCCTAAGGTTCAATTGTTCTTCTGTAACTCCATGAGGTCGCATACTTACACAGACCATATGAAAGTTCTTGATGTGTTTGTAGGGGTTATCCTTTGCATTCCCTCTAAAGGTAGGCAATAGATTGATCAGTTCTACCTTAAGTTCGAACAATACAGTGGTAGGTAGAAAGATGATGCACAAGGGCTGCTGGTCCATGTCTGGCTCTGCCAGTTCCCTAAGTTTTCTTACAAACTTCTTGCTCTTGTCGTATCATCAGCAACTTGTCGGTTTCCTTCTTATAGTATGTTTCCTTTGCGCCTCCTTCATATTCTCCTCTCCTCTTTGTCAATATATGTAATAAAAATGAAATCTGCACTCTCAGAGGAGTGGGTCACAAACCAAAGGTAAGTAGTATCATACACCTTTTTTTTATTTGTTTATTTGAAATCCAAAAATTCTCCTCGGCTAATTACCATGTCTCCTTGGCAATGGCGCCAATTTGTTCGAGACTTAGGGAAGTCATCGTCGTGCACGCCCGTCAGCCCGAACAAGGAAAGATAGAGAGAGAATCACTGATCCAAGAATTATACCACAAACACAGTAAAACGATAAGATCGTGGTATAATCCATAGAGAGACTAATGATAAGCCATGATAATTTAAGAATTTCGGGTTGGGGGGGTTGGTTGGTCTTTTTTTTTTTTTTTTTTTTTTTTTTTTTTTTTTATAAAAATGATTAACAAGCAATGAAAGAAATAAGAATGAGCATAGAAAAAAGGAGTAAATTAATTCGATGGAAAAACCTTGGGATTAGTATGTATATTTTATCTTTCTATCATAAGGTACTAGTTAATTGTACTAATTCTATGAACCCTACAACCTATTAGAAAATCTAATAGCCCAATTCGCAAATTTTGATGATAAACAAAACTAGAACTAATTCAATTTATAACTCTTCCTTCTTAGCGACATACAAGTTAAAATTGAATTGCATTACGAAGGGGTTTAATTGTTGAGACATACTACAAGCCAGAAAAGTCATATCTTATAGCATGATTAATTGGAAAAGATTATATTAGGGCATACACGAGTTTGGCCAGAAAAGTCTCGACCCTAAACATGCGATCCTAATATGCGCAACTAAATCATTAATATATGTGTAGGCTATGACGATTTTGTAAACAAGAATTTCGATAAACTAATTTTTCAGATTAATTTATAAAAATTTCATTAAGATTCAATCAAATCCACCCAAAGGGTTCACAACAATTAAATAAAATCAACTAGTTATCCTTCAAGAATTAAGACATACAACTAATTCCTAGAAAATTTACCCAGCCTCACATAGGCATATCGACAATACAATCAAAGATATTGAAACGAGGCTGACTATGATGAAAATTGCACAACAATTCGACTCAATTGGCTCCCAAAACCGTGCTTAATTAAAAATTTTCTTCATACCTTGTGTTGGAACCAAGAAGACATATTTATATGTTTGTTGCAGCGTCGTAACCTAGAGAGAGCGTTGCAACACTGTGGCGACATTATGCAAAGTGTTGAGGAATTTTTGGAGCGGTGGCCCGACGCTCGGTTATACGTGCATGGATGGAGAAAGTCTGTTAAAGTTCGTAGCATCACAACACTTAGGGTGAACGTTGCAATGCTGACCATTCTGTCATTCAGCATTGAGTTGGGACGTCGGGGTGACATCATGATAGTGCCTTATCAAAATTAAAACTTCAAAGTGTTGCAATCCACACTCAGGAGTAGCGTTGCGACGTTACCCTGCACACCACCTTATTGCCTTCAAGCGTCGAGTGAGCATTGGACTTAGGCTATTGATAAGCGTTGCAATGCTGAAACAGGGCAGATTGGTCTTTTGTCAACTCAGCTAAGTTAGGTGCACTCGACTCTTGATTTTCTATCCTTTTTACTTGATTCTTCTTCTTTGGAATGTACTTGCTCCATGGGATCAATTCTCCTACAAAATAAGATAAATAGACATAAGAATTACCCAAAAATAGTAAAGTTAAAGTCATAAACTTAGCTCTTTTTTAGAGCTAATAGGCATCAACCCCAACAAGCCCTTGTCTACGTCATTCATTGCTTGTTTATAGAACAATGGATCCTCAACACCATCATCTGGTATGTCAACTTGAGTTTTTGTTAAACCTAAGTGACGATCAAGTTGTATCATAACCCTTCCACTACGTCGAGGCTCTCTCAACAATTGAGAAGGACGAGACTGACCTGAAGCACTGACTCTTTCATTAACTCTTGATGAAGAACCAGCTTCATCAACAACCCTTGTTGATTCTTCAGCAGCTTCATTTAATACTACTTTGCTACGTGGTTTATGATCTCTCATTTGGTCTTCCTCTAAAAATGTAGCATTTGTCGATATAAACACTTTATTTTCTTGAGGGTCATAGAACAGAGCACCTTTTGTCTCCTTAGGGTAACCAATAAATTGGCATAATCTTGAACGAAGTTTCAACTTCTTAAGATTTGTCACTAACACATGTGGAAGACAACCCCAGATTATGAACTAACGTAAACTCGATTTATGCCCCCTCCATAACTTGAAAGGTGCTTTAGAAACACTCTTCGAGGGAACATTGTTCAAGATGTGAACTGCAACCTCTACTATATGCTCCAAAAACGAGTAAGGCAATTGAACATAGGTCATCATGGAACGAACCATATTTTTAAGGTTCTATTTCTCCTTTCTGATACACTGTTTTGTTGAGGTGTACCAGGTGCTGAGAGTTGGGATTGAATTCAATGTTCTATCAAATAGTCCTGGAATTCTAAATCTATGTACTCTCCATCCCAATCAGCTCGAAGTGTTTTAATTGTTTTACCTAATAGGTTTTCAACTTCAACCTTATACTCTTCAAAATTTTTAAAGGCTTCAGATATGTTCCATTAGGTATAAGTAACCACACCTTGAATAATCATCTATAAAAGAGATGAAGTATTCGTAGCCTTCTCTAGTCTTTACATTCACTGGACCACAAAGATCCGAATATATGAGCTCTAAGGGCTCTTTGGCTCTATAACCTTTTACACTGAAAGGTCTTTTAGTCATTTTTTCTTAGAGCAAGATTCACATGGAGGTAATGAATCATCTTCTAACTTGCTTAGAAGTCCATTCTTTACCAATCTCTCGATCCTATCGCGATTTATGTGGCCTAATCTCAAATGCCAAAGGTATGTATCATTGTTACTTGGAAATTCTTCACCTTTTAGTTTGAGTATTAGCAGTTTTAAGCATTTCATGATTTAAAAATGTTTTTGATTCAGTTGGTCTTAACACATATAAGTTGTCTTCTAGTTTAGTTGAAAAAATAATCACACAATTTTTCATAATGATGCTTCATTTGAATTAAAAGAAACTTAGTATGATTGTTCAATTAAACAAGAAATAGACTCAAGGTTCCTTTTCATCTTAGGAATAATGTATAAGTTTTCTAAAAACAAAAATCTATTTCCAAAAGACAACTCAACAACTCAGACTACACGAGCTAAAATGGCGTCTCCTGTTCCAACCTAGAGCATCATTTCACCATCTTCTAGCTGCTGAAAGGAACTTCTTTTTCTTCTTCTTATCAATGTACTTTGGGCAATTGTGTTCTTGTGACCATCCACATTATAGTGGAAGTATTTACCCTTGTCAGCCTTAACTTTTCCCTTGCTTTTTCCAGCAGCGGGAGCCTTCCCCTTCCCTCTTTTTTTTTTTTCTAGATCTTCTTAGTACCAGAAGTTGAAGGAACAAACTTAGTTCTAAAGGATGAACCCTTATGAAACTTTTTGGAATGGGCAACATTTTCCTCTCCTACTACTTGTCCCTTATCTTTCATAAGAGACTGAAAAAGTATGTAACTCGTTTAGAAGGGTAGTGAGATTATACTGTATCTTGTTCATTACTGCATTGTTGTGAAACTAAAGAAAACTCTTCGAAAGATATTCCAAAATAAAGGACACCTGACTCTGCTCGTTTATGAATGTACCTTTCATTTCGGTGACATTGAAATGGACCATCAGGTCGAGAACATGTTCTCTCATTGATTGGCTTTCTTTCATGTGCATATTATAAATGTACTTGAGGGCCTCGTGTCGGGTCTGAACAGACGATTGTCCAAACATCTCCTGGAGGAACTCCATGATCTGATGTGCAGACATCATGGCCTCATGCTTCTTGGTAAGAATGTCAAACATAACAAGATGTAGACTCGGGCCTTATCATTGACCTTCGTCCAACGGTCATAAGCATCCTTTAACGCTTGGGATGCATTTTGAGCGAGGACTAGAGGACATTCCTCCATCAAGACATGGCGCAGATCATTAATAACCAGAATCATATTCAGGTTAGATTTCCATGTCGCATAGTTTTCACCGATTAATTTCTCATTTTTAAGTAAAGATATGAGTATAGAAGAAATGCTGAAACATACAATAATCAATTGACCGTATTAGTTATATTTGTCATAATCCATTACTTAATAATCCAATCAATTTAGCAAAAACATATCATAGAACCCTAATTAAAATATTGATTTTCGTTTCTGCAACGATACTTCACAGACTTAGAGCAACAGCCACTGAAGGATGATCAACTACTCCTCCCCTGAATCGAGACAATCTTGGCCAACACTAACATTAGAATAACTCTTATTTCTATAGTTTTTAGCTATCGTTGTTTCGGTCACGGATTCATTAACTAACTTAATTTATCCCATAAGTGTGACCCTCCCATTTGGGATCTCAAAGGTACGCTTCAACAGGCTACCGAAGGGAAAGATGACTATTGAAGATTAACCTAAGAAACCCTATCTATTTCTAGAATTTGCATTGTTTCAACCCCTATGATCAGGCCCTCTGAAGGGATGGTTGCTCTAGAATGACATGTAGATGGACCATAGGAATCTCACAGTGCAACCTAATGGAGGAGATCGTAGGATACGTTGATACGCGTCCCTTTCACACTTACTATGAACACTTTCCTTATTCACCTTATTATTAACTCATACAAACACTTTCCGAAGGAGGTTGCGCCCAAGGCGACACGAAATCAAGCATGAATCTCATAGTGTGAACTCTTAGGGACATGAGAACTGAAATTTGATATATCACATATAAGAATATTCTCCCACTAAAGTATTCTAATATTTTTAGGATTTTATTATACTTAGTTAGAACCCGGTTAATGAATTTATCTGACTCATTTTAAATTTTCTCAATATAACATTTATATTGAATAATTTAACAATACTTAATTTCATTTATTAAACTCTTGTAATAAAATCAATCATTTATTGCATGCTAATAAAATATTTTCCAAATTCACGGTTGGCCTTGATAGGCTTGATGGGCTATATGAAACGCTGCTGTCTTGGAAACAAGTATTAATGGGCTTAGTTAAAAGTCTGGCCTGAAATTGAAAACCAAAACCACTGATGGAAATTGCACTTGAACAAACTCGTGTGCTAAAAGCACAATCCACGTGAAGAAACATCTTCACCCTACACTTTGATCGCTGAGATTTACATCAAGTACTCAGGAAAATTGCAAACACTTCAATGAGTAACCCTTTCTTTTCTTTTTTGCAGAAGAAAACCGAGAGAGAAGAGAGGGAAAACTAGAGGGAGATAATGTTGGTCTTCGTCTAGACGATGAAAGTGAGATTCGTCTAGACAATTGAGGTATAATCGTGATTCGTTTAGACGATGAAGTTTCTGTCGAGGATCGTCTAGACGATGAAGGTGCTGCCGAGTATTTGTCTAAATGATGAAGGTGCTGAGGTACACGATAGAAGATTAAGAAGATAAAGGAAGAAGAACACCAAGAGTTTTTACGTGGTTCGGCCAAAAGAAAGCCTACGTCCACGGAGAAGCTGATGATTTCTGATCGGGGAGTTACAACAAGAACTTACAAGATAAGTAGTTAGCTATCTTGATCTCTCAAATTTTCTTTTTCACTCTCTTACATGTTCAAGAAATTATAGATGTATATAAAGACAACTTGTATAACTAATTTCTAACAACCTTGAAGTTTTTTTTTTCATCACTTGTAATAACAATCTCCACCTTGAAAGAAAACTTCAAGTGTTTTTTCAACTTCTTTGTACTGAATCTCTTCTTCTTTTAACCTTTGTCTCTCAACTCAAACCCTACAATATCGAGGAATTTCTTAAGTTTGAGTTGAGTGACAGTCTTTGTCAACATATCAGAGGCATTCTCTAATGTATGAACTTTCAACACTTTTATTTGTTTTGCTTCAATCTGTTCTCGAATGAAATGATATTTAACATCTATATGTTGTGTTCTGTTGTGATACTGTGTATGCTTTGTCACAAATTTTTTTTACTGTATTCTATTTGATCCCGAAATCACTTAGAAGACCCTTCAGCCATAAACCCTCTTTTACTGCTTCTGAAAGAGCAATAAACTCTCTCTCAGTAGTAGAAAGGGCTACTATTGATTGCAATGTAGCCTTCCGGCTTAGAACACACCTTCCATATAGGAAGATATAGCCTGATAAGGATCTTCTCTTGTCTAGGTCTCCAGCATAGTCAGAGTCAACATACCCAATTAGTTTTGGTTCTCTGTTTGGAAGCTGTTGATACATTAGTTTAGCACTTGTAGTGCCTTTAAGGTATCTCATTATCCACTTAGTTGCCTCCCAGTGCCTCTTACCCGGATTAGCCATATATCTACTTACCAGACTAGTAGCATAAGCAATATCTAGCCTTGTAGACACCATTAGATACATTAGGCTTCCTACAACTTGGGAATAGGGGATAGTTGACATTACCTTCTGATATTCAATGTCAGATTCTTTAGGTGAATTCTCTGCTGAGAGTTTGAAATGATTAGCAATAGGAGTACAAACTGATTTAGCCTCTGTCATATGATATTCTTTAAGAAATTTCTGACAATATTGTGACTGATCAATGTTGAGAATGTTTGATTTTTTGTTTTTAATTATATCAATGCCAAGTATTCTCTTTGCATTTCCCACGTCTTTTCAAATTCTGACTTGAGTAGATCTTTGACTTTATTTAATTCTTGCATAGTTGCTCCTGATAATAGTATGTCATCCACATAGAGTAACAAATACATAGGATGAGTGTAGGTATCAGTGTTTATGTAAACACAGCTGTCATAGGAACTCTTATTAAAGCCATTCTTCTGCATAAAGTCACTGAATCTCCTATTCCAGCACTTAGGGGACCGTTTAAAGGCCATAGATAGACCTTTTAAGTAGGAAAACATGGTCTTCTTTCCCTCTGACATCATACCCCTTAGGTTGGCTCATGTAGATAACTTCTTCTAGGAAGCCATGTAGAAAAGCTATTTTAACATCAAGTTGCTCCAGCTCTAGATTATTCTGAGCCACAATAGACAATAATAGTTTGATAGAAGTTTGCTTGACCACTAGAGAAAATATCTCATTGAAATAAACACCTGGTCTTTGAGTAAAACCCTTAGCTACCAACCTAGCTTTATATCTAGGTCCTTGATCATTAGGGAATCCCTCTTTCAATTTACACACCCATTTGGATACAATTGGTTTGCAACCTTTGGCAAATGTGTCAACTCCCAAGTGTTATTTCTAACTAGTGAATCAACTTCTTCATTCATTGCTTCTATCCACAACTTAGCTTTAGGACAACTCACTGCTTCTTCAAAAGTTGAGGGTTCTGCATCATTATATAAATTTGAAGCATTTAGAGCTAAGTAGTCATCATATCTTGAAGGTGGCACAATAGTTCTTCTTTTCCTATCTCTAGTTAGGCTGTACCCCCTCAAATCTGGTTCTTCTTGCTCTGGATCAGAAATGGCATCTTCTACTTCTTCTTCAAGATGAAGTAGTTGATCAAAAGATGATTCTGAGCTTGAAGGATCAGAGCTAGGGTTGAGAAATTGCGACACCTCAATTTTATCATTCTTCATGTAAGGTGCTGTAACATTAGATGTAGATCCTTGCATAAACATCTCATCCTCCCTAAAACAACATCTCTACTTGTAATACATCTCTTCTTTGTAGGGTGCCACATTTTAAACCCCTTTACTCCTTCTGTGAAACCCAAAAACATATATTTCACAGCTCGGGTGGCTAATTTTTCCTTGTTTTGATGGACAAAACCAGTGCAACCAAACACCCTTAGATTATTTAGACTAGGAGGTTGTTTGGTCCACCTTTCTTCAGGAGTTAGAAGGTTAAGAGATGCATGAGGGCATCTATTTAGGGTATAGACAGTATATGAAGCTGCTTCAGCCCAAATTTTTCAGGAAGTATTGCATCTGACAGTAGGCTTCTTACTCTTTCCATAATAGTTCTATTCAATCTTTCTGCCACCTCATTTTGCTCAGATGTATACCTAACAGTCTTGTGTCTAGTAATACCATGCTGTCTACAAAAAACATTAAACTCTTATGCACAGTACTCAAGCCCATTGACAGTTCGTAGACACTTAATTTGACTGTTAGACAATTTTTCAACCATAATCTTCCATTCTTTGAACTTATCAAATACTAAGTCCTTAGATTTAAGGAAATATATCCAACATTTTCTAGAATAATCATCCACAAAGGTTAAGAATTACCTGGCTCTACTTAAGGATTGGAAAGGTGAGGGAGCCCATAGGTCCGAATGAACATAGTCAAGGATGGCCTTGGTTGTATGCTGAGCCTTTACAGAACTCTGACTCGTAGCCTTGCCTATCACACAGTGTTCACAGAAGTATAAGCTTTGATGAATTCCCTTAGGTAGAATTCCCTGATTAGCAAGAGCTTGTAGACCTTTGGCACTCATGTGTGAGGGTATTTTGTGCCAAAGATCTCCTTCAGTAGGCTGCTTCTGAATTACAACCAAAGCTGAATGCATTTTCTGAACTCCTTAAACAACATAGACACCATTAATATTGACCCCTCTGAGAATAGGCTTACTATTTTTCAAAACTTCACAGTAGCCTTCCTTTCCTCTGTATTCACAGCCAATAGAATCAAGCATGCCTAGTGAAATCAGATTTCTCTTCAACTTAGGCTCATTTCTGACATTTCTCAATAGTTTGACTGATCCATCTTCAAGTTTGAGTGATACAGAACCAATACCAACCATTGGACATGAGTTATTATTACCCATGTAGACAGAGCCTCCATCCAACTCTCTATATGTGCTGAACTAGTCTTTGTGAGGTGTCATATGAAAAGAACACCCTGAGTCTAGAACCCAATCTAGGTTCTTATTAGATTCTTCATCTGCCTTCCAATTTGATGAAGCTAAAGCATCTGAATAGAAATAAGTATCCTCACAAACCGAGGCTTCACCTGATTGATTTTATTGGACTTTTTGTTGAGGTTGTGGTTGCTTGTTCTTCTGCTCATTTTTCCACTTTAATGTTCTGAAATCCTTGATTAGATGTCCTAGCTTTTTGCAATATTTACATCTAACCTTGGTGTTTCCTTACCCTATTTTGTTGAACTTTGTTTCCCCTTTTCCTTATTATTCTTTTTAGACTCACCCTTAACAAATAAACCCTCAGCACTGGGCTTATCTTCCTTACTGGTTAGGAGCTCTATCTCTCCGATTTTATGGGCTAAAATGTTAATATAAGTAGTTAGAGAGTCTCTACCATATTTTAGGGCAGTCTTTACATCCTTATAGGAATCCGACAGTGAGTTAAGAAGCATAAAGGCTTCATTATCTACCCCAATCTCTTCTCCTTGAGTCTTGAATTCAGTAGTAATCCTTTTGAAGTCATCTAAGTTTTCTGTCAAGGATTTCGAAGAACTCATTTTGAAGGTGAAAAACCTTTCCCTTAGGAAAAGTTTGTCGGGCAGATTCTTAGTCTCATAAAGCTCATTCAGCTTACTCCACATCTTGAATGTTGTCTCTTGGTCGATCACTTGTTTTAAAATACTGTCTGAAAAATTAAGAATAAGTGTGCCATGAGCAATTAGCTCCATGTTCTCCTTTTCTTCTTCTGTTGCAGTAGTTGGCAGCTTGGTTGGATTCTCAAGGGCCTTATGAGCCCTTTGTTGCCCCAAAATGGCTTTGATCTTGGCTTTCCACAACCCAAAGTCTCCTTTCCCATCAAACTTTTCAATATCATATCTTGTTATTTCCATTTTGCTTCAAATTCTGTTCGAAAGCTTCAAGATTTTGCTTCTTTAGAATCTTGACTAATCTTAAAGTTTTCTTGCAGGCTCTGATACCACTTGTTCGGCTTGATAGGCTTGATGGGCTATATGAAACACTGTTGTCTTGAAAACAAGTATTAATGGGCTTAGTTAAAAGCTTGGCTCGAAATTGAAAACCAAGACTACTGATGGAAATTGCACTTGAACAAAACCGTGTGCTAAAAGCACAATCCACATAAAGAACGATCTTCACCCTACACTTTGATGGCCGAGATTTACTTCAAGCACTCAGGAAAATTGGAGATACTTCAATGACTAACCCTTTCTTTTCTTTGTTGCAAATGAAAATCGAGAGAGAAGAGAAGGAAAACTAGAGGGAGATGTTGCTGGTCTTCGTCTAGACGATGAAGGTGAGATTCGTCTAGACGATGAAGGTGAGATTCGTCTAGACGATGAAGGTGAGATTCGTCTAGATGATTGAGGTATAGCCATGATTCGTCTAGACGATGAGGTAAGATTTTTCTAGACGATGAGGTAAGATTTGTCTAGATGATGAAGGTTCTGCCGAGGATCGTCTAGATAATGAAGGTGCTGCAGAGTATTTGTCTAAATGATGAAGATGATGAGGTACACGATAGAAGATTAAGAAGATAAAGGAAGAAGAACATCAAGAGTTTTTATGTGGTTTGGCCAAAAGAAAGCTTACGTTCATGGAGAAGCTGATGATTTCTGATCGGGGAGTTACAACAAGAACTTACAAGATAAGTAGTTAGCTATCTTGATCTCTCAAATTTTCTTTTTCACTCTCTTACATGTACAAGAAATTACAGATGTATATAAAGACAGCTTGTATAACTAATTTCTAATAACCTTGAAGTGGTTTTTTATCATTTGTAATAACATTCACCTTCCATGTGGAGGTGTTCCGCTTTCGTCAACTTAAATACCCCCTCCTAGACAAAACCTTCCTTAGACAAAGGTCCCTTATGGAAAATTATTTTATAAATTTAATCTTTTAATTAAATTCATTTTAATTCTATTAAAACAAATTAAAAAGATTAACCTATTCCTAACACATTAAAAAAAAACATGTCTAGTTTGAATAATTTTAAACTATTTAAGATTAATTTGGACCTATGTTTGCATGCAATTCTTGATTATAGATTTTAAACTATCTCATTAAAACTATAACACTTATATTTTAATGCTTTATAAAACCTCCAAATTTGCATCTAAACACATTGATTAAATACAATATTTATCTAAGTATTGTTACGCTCAATGCAAATTCCATTTTCATTTGATAAATATAACACTAATATAAATCATACATGAAAAACAAGCAATCACATACATCATTCCACTATTTATTATAACAATTTTAATATATAGTATGATGCATGGACATGCTTAAGTTAATCATACATCACTAACATAACACTTATATCATGATGCATAGCATGGTAATTTAAGCATGCATCTATAAAATATAACCTTTTATATTTATTTATGATGCATGTACATGTTTATCCTAAGATGGGTATTTTTGAATCTATATGACATACAATATGTAATATGAATCCAAAGATTAATTTAAACATTCATCCAATGAATAATTAAATTAATTTAAATAGCAAAAATTGGACCCATTTTGGCACCCTAATGTAAAATTAATTGATTAAATCAATATAACTATTACATTAATTTAATTAAATAATACAAAGGGAATTAGGTCAAAATAACTGCAGCTGAACCATCCTCGCATGCATCACCAGGACTTTTCGAAACTTGGAGCATTGCAACGCTATGACTGCTTCGCGTCGCTTCTGCCTTTCAGCGGTTCAATGCTGCAATAGTATTGTGGCGACACTGAATGACAGAATGTTGCTGTTCACATCGTTTTTGGCTCCGAACTTGCCCCAAAAACTTTCGTTTCTTCCCGATTTCTTCAGCAACCATTGCTCTTTCGATCGACACGGACTTACAAACTTGAAGCAAGAATTAAATTGCACAAAAAAATACAACTGACCCTTACAATTTAATCAAATTAAAAGTAATCTATGTCCCAAAATAAAAAACATCTAATCTTGCAAACTGAAATCCAAACATTCCAAAAGCTGAATATTAATTCCACCTCTAAACTGATTTTGTTTCGAAAAATATGAAAAACGTGGGTGCAAGAAATTGGCTCTGATACCAATTAAAGGGATCGAATCCCACACAGAAACGTTGTGCACGCCTTGCATCCTGCTATTCAATTTTTACATAAATAGATTAAGTATACTAAAAAATAATATAAATATATAATATAGCATGCTTTAGGGAAAAAGATTAGAACCATTCTTACCTTTCTAGATTCCCAAGCTTCACGAACGATCCTCTTTAAGTTCCAACGAACGACTCCTCCAACGATCTTGATCACGAACGATTTCTTGAACAATCTTGAACACTACCACGAGTGTAATCTCGTTATTCTCTAGGATTCCAATAGAGGGATAGGTGGTATCCAACTATTGGGAGAGGGAGAGGAGAAAAAGGGGTTTTGAGAGTAAAGAGGATTCAATTTATGGCTTAGAGAAAATTTTGCACAATAACACGTGTGTTGTGTATTGTTAGTGTCTATGTCAGTGTCTCCCAAAAGGGCCGTAGGGAGGTCTTTATATAGAGAAAGGCCAAGCCCTTTTCCTAAACCTTTTTCTATTTCCCTTTTTCACAGTTAATTAATTAAATAACACTCATTTAATTAATTAGTACAATTAAATAACACTTATTTAATGTGCACATTAATTAAATAACTATTTATACATTAAGTCCAATTTAACGTATATATATTTAATTATCATAAACATCATATATATTTGTGCAATACTTCTCTATTAATTAATTCTTTGTGAATTTATTTCACTTGAATTAATTAGTTGAATCTTATTCAAATATTACTTTCCAATTTAATTTGAATAATAGATCATACCCATAATCAATTATGTATTAATCATATTAATATATGGTTTCCTCAAATTAATTTGAACAATTTAGATCATCCCACTTAAATATCCTCTATGAGCTAACAAAGGGACCTGGTGGACCTGTAGATCAAAATCTCCAACGATATGAGATTAATTGACTGAACTCATTAACCAAGTAAATCAATATTTGTTAATGGTAGTACACTCCACTAAAGACCTATAACCGCACTCTTCTCAATACAGATTGCATCCATAGATCGCGATCAATAATAGCAAGTTAGTCCTTCATGAGTGTTTGTAACTCTAACTGGGTCAAATTACCATTTTACCCTTGGTTTACCTTTGCTCCTTATGTACCAGTGCTCCTCTAATGAAGAACATGTTTATGGTCCAACCAATAAACAGAAACCCCTCTTAGGCTAATAAGAGGGTAGGGCCCTTTGTTCAAGTCTCGGAGACACCACTTAAGGGAACACTCATCTACTTACCCTTAAGACGGGAAGGAGTGAATTCCATCTTGTATTATTATGTTTCCAACTCCCCACTTGGTCTTGTCCCCAAAATGGTAGGCATATTGGGTCAGCGAATTGGCCACCCTCACCCATACAGATCAAAGAACAATCTCTCATGAACATGAGTTCATAATATGCTCAGGATTAAGACTAAGTTGCTTAGGTCATCTAATTGAAGTAGGAACCAAACTAGTTTATTAAGACAAAAATAGACAAACAACACAAACAATAACATTTATTAAATTAACATCTATAACTCTTCATTGATGATGATCAATTAATAGCATTTACTGTCTATGAGTTTTAGGGCATAAAACCCAACAAACTCTCATTTGAACTAAAACCCTAGTAAGTGGGTTGTACACAATATCATAACCCAAAAAACTAGGGTATCCACATACTTACACATCTCTCACTTGCCCTAGATTATACAATGTACATGTCTCGTAGACCTAGACTTTCTAGATGACCCTCAAACACTTTAGCTGAGAGAGAGCCTTCCTAGATTATACAATGTACATGTCTCATACACCTAGACTTTCTAGATGACCTTCAAACACTTTAGCTGAAAGAGAGCCTTCGTAAATGGATTGGCAATGGCTACTCTCCCTCAGCAAAACTCATTTGCTTGGGATTCGATCCCTACAATCAGAAGTATGCAAAATAACCATAGGCAAGGAAAAGACGAGCGATCGAGGACAAAGCCAGACTTTAAAAGGGAGCAGTCAAATGAGTGGCCTTCCATATACAACTTTAAAGATCTTTCTGGGAAAAAAGAAGAGCAAAAAAATGCCAAGAAGAAGTAGTCATAGGGTCGCACATCGAAAGACAAGTAGTATAATCAAAACCGAAGTGGATGAGGGATTGGATTTGGAGACTCTAATTGACCAGGTCGATAATTCATTCATAAATGAGATTATTGTTGGGATTGGTGTCCTAATTTTTTCGGAGTCTCGTAGTTTGTAAACTTTGTACACATTGTTATTGATAAAATAAGAGTTATTTTATTTACGTTTACTCATATCCAATAAACGAAGATCTGTGGTTATTTTATGTAAACTTAAGCATGTAAATGAGATATACAAGTAGATCATGCCTTAAGTAATAATCTAAAAGGTCTGTAGTATAAGCATAAAGGAGGGATACCTTATCCTGGTGACACATGGATACAACCCACTTTGTAGAGGTTTACATATATTGTGAACTACTACAAATGGTCTGATCCTGACCATTCATATGGAGACGTGCGAACGGGGGTATCCTCTACAAAGAGTTTGTATAAGAACGGACCACGAGATGATAATTGAGACTTACATCTCACTAAAACGACCATAGGTGACATGACCTTAATCTTGAGTGTTTTGGGAACTCTTGCCTATGAGGGTGGTTCTTTGATTAGTATAGGTGAGAGTGGCCAGATTGCCAACTCAACATGCCTATCTTTTTAGGGATTTGTGTGATTGGGGAGCTGGGAACTCAGTTACATAAAATGGAATTCACTCCTTCCCCGAAACAGGGCTAAGTAGATAGATTACTCCCTTAAGAGCTGATTCCGAGTCTTGAACATAGTGGCCACATCCTCTCTTTGAGAGAGAGGACTCAATCATAATAGCACTATGACTTATTGTTCATTAGAGGAATCAGTGGTACTTAAGAAGTTATATGTAACTACAGCGGCAAAATGGTAAATTGGCCCAACTATACTTACGAGCGATCTGTGAAGGGTTATCGCATTGTTGATTGGTTAAAATGGACACAGAAATATATTTGTAGTGAGAATAGTGCAACTGTCATTCTTTAGTAGAGTGCTTGACAGTTAATGGATGGTGGATCTCGTGACTAAAGAGTTTAGTCAGCTATTCACGTATCGTTAGAGCTTTAAGCTATAGGTCTATAAGGTCCCCTTGGTAGCTCAATGGATTTAAGTTGAGAATCAGATTTTTAGGTTGATTTGAAGTGTTCAAATTAAGAGAAATTCAATTATATATGATATAATTGGTGTGATGTATGAGATACATCAAGTGGAGGAATTAATGTAAATATGATTTACATTAAGTACCATAAAATAGAAAAAGAACTATGGTTTATATGTTTCATGAGATGAAATATTAAAACTATAGGTTATAAATATAATATGGTAAGTTGGTTATCATATTTATTTATAATATATTAATTATATGATAATTAATTTCTTTTTCTCTAATAACTGATTGAGTGGGAGGTTATTGGAAGTTTTATGGTAACCGTGAGATAAAAGAAAATTGTTTTCCTAAATTTAGTAGTTACTTCATTTGGAAAGAACTCACGGTGACAAACTATCAAGTGAAATAGTTTCACTAAGCGATAGCATTGAGAGACGATTAGCTAAGTGATAGCTTAGAGTTGACTATTGATAGTCACTCAGCTGATCGTTGCTACACGATCGGGTGGCTAAGTCTCTACGATAGGCTATTGTTTAATAAACGATCGAGCACATCGTCTATACGATAAACAACATCTTATCTCCCACTTGCTCGATCGTTTACTCAATCGTAGACCTTCAGTCTCTTCCTCAAGCCAAGATCATACAGAGCCCACAACTTCTGGATTCTCAAATCGAGAATACCAAGATAACCTTTATGGTGGTGTCCTCACTTAGTACGTGTATCGAGTTAGACTCGATTGGTTTTGAGGAGCTGTTGGCCGTTCGTTGTATTTGTGTATGTTGGTTGTACCGGTTGTTGCGTTCGAGTGTGCTATTCTTGGACGCTTGTAGATTGATCGAGGGATTCGTGAAGAATTGTTCTTCAAAGGTATGCATCCTATATCCCTTGTATCATCATTCAACATGCTATAATTTCTATGTTTGCATGACCTGTTAGTTTTCGTTTAGACTGTAATTGTTTGTGTTCAATTCGAATGGAATTTGGAACGATCCCTTCTACTACTCATGGAAATCCTCATGTTTGATTTCCTTCAATTGGTATCAGAGCCAGGTTGTTCTGATATTCCAAATCCCATTTCGGTTTTGAACTTCTTTTACAGTCGTGGTGGGTTTAAGTTTTAAGCTTGCATTTAAGTGTTAAATGCATTTGTGGATGTGTTGATGAATGTTTATGGGATGGTCACATCTGTTTAGAGCTTTCTTTAAGTTTACAAAGTGTTAATTTGTAAGGGCCTCTATGCTTTGGGCATAATTAACTAGTCATCGAGTCTGTAATTCAAAGTGTTTGAAGTTGTTTGAGTCATTCATGATGAAGTTTCGAAGCATAGAGATGTGGTTCTCATCGAGGAAGAAGACCAAAGGTTGTTCGTATCGTGTAGCCTAAGGTAAATGATAGTTAAGATTTTCCTAAACGATCGTGTAGAAAAGTTCTGCGCGATCATGTAGCATTTACTAAACGATCATTTAGCTAATGCTAAATGATGGGGTAAAGCGTTTACTCTATCGCGTAGCATTAGTTGCTCGATCGCGTGGACGCTGGAGGTAAACAATCGCGTAGAGCATTTGATGCTCATCGTTTAATAAAAGACGCGCACACTAAACGATCGTGTAGTTCAGCATGCCTCATCGCATAGTCACTGACTACACGATCAGTCGGTATACGATACCTTTGCGCTTGGTTAGCAATCGTTTAGATGATTTTGCTTCACCACATCGTTATTTTTTAATCGATCGCTTAAGGCTTGCATTGCACGATTGCGTGCCTTCATGCTTCATCGCATAGTCAAAGGTACACAATCGTTGCTAAACGATCGTTTATGCTCATATAGGGTAGCTGAACGATTGAGTAAAGAGTTTACTCTATCGTGTAGGCGACCACAAGGATTTGGTACACGATCAAGAAGATGCGTTTCTTTGCCCGGACGATTCAAGGCTCGGTTTGCTATTTTAATCGGTGACTCATTGTGCTTTGTAATACTTAGCTTTGTTTTTTGAGGATGTGAGGCTAATTATCCCAGTTCATCAAGTTTTATTTAATGTACATGAGATGTATGTTGGTTTATATGCCATAGTGTATGACACATAGATTTTAAACCCACCTTAGGTTATGCTATTGATGCGTTTTTTTATGCGGTGAAATAATGAAAGGAATTGCGATAATGGAAAATGCATTGTGCAACAAGTTTTCTCAGCAGGACCCAAGTATAAACCTATTGAGTTTCCTGGTAAGTCCAGGGTTGAACTCAGGGACTAAGAAAAGCAGTATGTGGCAATAATTTTAGATTACTTTGCGGTAACCAATAAATCAAAGAGTTGTTGGGTTGTTGTTTACCGTATAAAATGTATGCGGCAGAGTTAAGAAAATAGTTAGTACTACCGAAGATGCAATGAATATGTAGGGGAACGGGTTGAGAAGGGGTTCAGCTAACACTTCCTAGGATTGCGTTCATGTTATGCGATCATGCTACACACATACAATAGCAAATAATCTCTCAACGCAAATGATACGACTTCTAGTTCTAGAACGCATGTGATATATGCAATAAAGTCTATAGGACCTACACATAAGCCTCTATTCTTGTCTATGCGATGACGATTGACACATACACATACAAGGGGACCGCATAATACCATGACCTATCTCTAGGGTGCATGCGATGCATGTTGACAAACAGAGCTTATCTCTAAGTCTTTATCTCTTGCTTATGCAGATCTAATCTTGCTTTCTCGAGTCTAGATTCTAACCTAGCTCTCTCAAGTCTTAGGTTCTTTCTTTGGTCTCTCACTTGAGTACCTCTAAAGGGGTGTTGGGTGCAACATAAGACAAGATGATCGCATGCAATGAAAAATCCTAGGTCATGTAGCTATTCTTCTCAACCCATTCAATAAATTTAGCTACTCATGCGTGCTTTTAAGAGAGTGAACAGATGTAGATAAGCAAGTTCCATTTTATAGATATAGAATTGAAATACAGAATAACAATACGGAATAAGAATAAAGAGCCTGGTAGCAATCTCTTACTTCCCAAGGCTTTTACACTGTTCTTCTCTATTCTGCTCAAAAGATAATCTTGCTCTCACAAGAGTCGGCCCTCTCTCTGTTTTTCCACGCCTCCTGGGTTCTCTCTCGAGCTGACCAGAGTGATCTTTCGGCGTCTCTTCCCTTCTCTCGCTCCGCCTTTTAAGTATAAGAAACTATGAACAGGACTGCTTCTATTTATGGAGAAAATTATCTAACTGTACGCGTTGAACTAACTCAACTAACTAAAAACTAACTGAACTCCTTCATTGAAGGTGGCCTCTAGTATTTATAGAGCTTCGGGGTGAAAGGCTTCTTCTCTTTTATGATTGCACTGATGGGATGACATTAATTCTCTGTCTGATGTGCCGAATATTTGTCACCGAAAAGATGAGTGTACTTGCTGCAGTAGTTTGTTAACGGCTTGTCAACTTAATTTGCGTTGCTTTCATCTTTAGTTGTCAGCTCCACTGCGCCGTGAGGGAAGATAGTCTTGATGTGGAATGGCCCAGACCAGTGGGACTTCAACTTCCCTGGAAACAATCGCAAACGCGTGTTAAATATCAATACCTGTTGACCTTCGATGAATGTCCGGTTGTTTATGTGGTCGTCATGCCACTTTTTGGTTCTCTCTTTATAGAGCTTGCCATTTTCATAAGTGTCCCTTCGCCACTCGACCAGCTGGTTCAATTGCAATTTTCGGACTCTCCATGCACTTGCTAGATCAAAGTTTAGCTTCTTGCATGCCCACATTGCCTTGTGTTCCAACTCGAGAGGCAGATGACAAGCTTTTTCGAAGACTAGGGCATATGAAGACATACCGATTGGAGTTTTAAAGGCAGTCCTATATGCCTAAAGTGCTTCGTCGAGCTTGGGTGACCAATCCTTCCAGGAGGTACTGACTACCTTCTCCAAGATAGTTTTGATCTCTCTGTTAGAAATTTCTACCTGCCCATTAGTTTGTGGGTGATAAGCGGTTGTAACTCTATGGCATCATTCTTAGCACATGCGAGGGCTTTAACCCACTTCTATACATAGTCAACTGCGACCAGGATGTATTGATGACCTTCTAATGGCGGAAATGGGCCTATAAAGTCGATTCCCCATACATCAAATAATTCGATCTCCAAGACTGACATCAAAGGCATTTCATTTCTTCTAGACATGTTCCTCGTTCTCTGGCATCTATCGCACTGCACAACATAGGCATGGGTGTCCTTGAATAGTGTTGGCCAGAAATAGCCACTCTGTAGGACTTTTGCGGCGGTCTGCTGCCCCCCAAAATGTCCTTCATAAGGGGACTCATGACAAAGCTCCAAAATGTGCTTGACTTCATGCTCAGGAAAGAATCGGCGTAAAATATGATCAGGTCCAAGTCGATACAGGAAGGGGTCGTCCTAAAAATAAAACTTGATGTCATGTCTCAGCTTCTTCTTCTATTGGTATGTGTAGTCTTCTAGTATTTGGCCACAAATGATGAAGTTTACAATATCCGCATACCAAGGAACATTAATGCATACCGACATCAGCAACTCATCAGGGAATCTTTCTTCAATATCTTTCTATTTCTCCTGAACCTCGCAATTTTCTAATCTTGACAGATGATCAACGACTTGGTTCTCGGTGCCTTTCCGATCCTTAATTTCTAGTTCAAATTCTTGCATAAGTAACACCCACCGTATAAGTCTCGATTTTGCATCCTTCTTTGTCATATGATATTTGATCGCAGAATGATCGGTATACACCATAACATTTGTTCCGATTAAGTACTGTCAAAATTTCTCCAGCGCGAATACCACTACGAGCATTTCTTTTTCCGTGGTTGTATAATTCTCTTGCGTATCATTCAATGTTTTGCTAGCATAATAGATAGGATGCAATACCTTGTTCTTGCACTGACTTAAGACTGTGCCCATTGCATATCCACTCGCGTCACATATCAACGCAAATGGTTGCGTCCAATCCGGCGCAATCAGATTGGGTGTGGTGATGATCGCATTCTTCAGTGTGTGGAATGCTTCAGTGTACGCATCATTAAAATCATATTCACGGTCAGACTCAAGGAGCGCACTTAGGGGCCTTGTGATCTGAGAAAATTTGCGGATAAATCTTTGATAAAACCCCGCATGTCCTAGAAAACTCCTAAGTGTTTTCACATTTACTGGTGGTGGTAGTTGGAAATTGCGTCGATTTTCGCTTGATCAACTTCCAATCCTGCCTTCGATATTTTGTGACCTAGCACAATTCCTTTTTCAACCATAAAGTAGCATTTCCCCCAATTCAGAACAAGATTAGTTTCCATATATCTCTTCAAGAATTTCTCAAGATTAGATAAACAGGAGTCATAAGTATTGCCGAAAACTGAAAAATCATCCATAAATACCTCGACTGACTCCTCCAAGAAATCTGAGAATATCGCCATCATACATCGTTGGAAAGTACCTGGTGCATTGCAGAGCCCAAGCGGAATGCGACGGAATGCAAATGTTCTGAATGGACACGTGAAGGTTGTCTTATCTTGATCCTTCTGCACAATTGCAATTTGGTTGTACCCTGAGTAGCCATCAAGAAAACAGAAGAATTCATTCCCAGCAAGTCGGTCAAACATCTGATCAATAAATGAGAGTGGGAAGTGGTCCTTTTTAGTGGCCAAATTTAATTTGTGGTAGTCCATACATTTTCTCCACCCCGTAGTTGTCCTTGTGGGAATTAACTCATTCCTGCTGTTAGTGACAACTGTCATTCCCCCTTTCTTTGGAATGCTTTGCACTGGGCTAACCCAATTGCTATCTAATATAGGGTAAATGATGCCTGCATCCAACCACTTCACTATTTCTTTCTTCACAGCCTCCCTCATGGCAAGGTTCAAACGACGTTGTCTGTCTATAGATCCCGTTTTTCCTTCCTCAAAACGAATCTTGTGCATGCAATACGAAGGACTGATCCTCCGAATATCCGCCAAGGTCCATCCTAAGGCTTTTGCATTATTTTTCAGGCTCTGGATAAGTACATCCTTCTTCTTTTTACTCAGCATGGTAGATATAATAACCGGTAACATGTTGTTGCCTCCTAAGTAAGCATATTTGAGGTGCACAGGCAACAGCTTCAACTCTAACACGGGTGGTTCTTCTAAGGATGGCTTAGTGCGTTGTGTTGTTTGTTTAGATAACTTGATCGTTTAAAAATATGACTCAATTTGAATTGCGGCGCAATTATCCTCCCATATTGCGCCGATTCCAACATCTTCCTTCAACTCTTCTAGGGGCTCGTGCCAAGGTTCTTCCTGTAATTTCTCAACATATCGAAAATTCTCCATATCACTCAGGTATTTCAACGCATGGAGATCGTTGAACTTCACTTGCTGATCATCAACCCTGATGGCAAGTTCTCCTCTTTGTACATCGATCAGTGCCCACCCTGTTTCAAGACATGGGCGACCCAAGATGATAGGCACCTTTCTTTCAGCTTCATAATCTAATATGATAAAGTCAGCAGGGAAGATAAACTTATCTACTTGCACGAGTACATCCTTTATTTTGTCCTCGGGATACGTTATTGATTTATCGGCTAACTACAATGTAATTGTGGTTGGTCTTGCATTGCCGATATTTAGCTTCATGAAGATCGACAAGGGCATTAGGTTTATACTCGCCCCTAAATCACACAACACATTTCCGACCTTCTTTCCCCCTATTAGATAGGGCAATATAAAACTCCTGGGATCTTTCATTTTGGTGGGGATGTTGTTTTGAAACAGCACACTGCCCTCATATGTTAATGCAACTGTTTCATTTTCCCCGATCTTCCTTTTGTTAGCAAGTATATCCTTGAGGAATTTCACATAGCTTGGCATTTTCTCCAAAGCTTCTATTAAGGGAATATTGATGTGTAGTTGTCGGAGAACATCCAAGAACCTCTGAAATTGCTTACTATCATCTTTCTTCTTCAGCCTGGGCAAGAAAGGTGGAGGATCCTGCCGTATTTCCTGTTCACTTGGTTGTTCATTGAGGTCCTGCGCTTGTTGTGTTTTAGTAACTGTAGGTTGCGTTGATTTTGAATTTAAGTCTTGCTGAGATTCATCCCTTGTAGATGTACTTACTTCTTAACTAGTAATTCTGTCATTAATGGTTGATTAGTCATCGTTGGCGGATAAGTCTACTGGTCTTGTTATTGAATTTGGTACAGGTGGCGTAGGGGTTGTTGTCTTGCCACTTCTTAATGTCACTGCTTGACATTGCTCTTTACCACGTAGCCCCGATGCTCCCGAACTGCTGGGTAGCGTACCAGGTGTTTTATTCTTAAGTTCAATCGTAAGCTATTCAATCTGATTCTCCAGCTCTCTAAGGGAGGAAGCTTGTGATTGCCTAATTGCCTCGCTCTTCTTGATATAATGTTTCAACAACGTTTCCAGAGACGAGGTACTGCAAGAGGTGTCAGAAAAGAACGATTGGTCATGAGCTTGTATACTTTAAGAATTACCTGAGTTGTGATCCTGATTAATGAAGACCGGAGGGTTGCCTCGATTCCTCTGATAACTGTTCTGATGATCACTTTGGCTCCCCTGGTTGTGATTCCCGTCCCAACTAAAACTTAGGTGATTCTGCCAATAAGGGTTGTAGGTGTGCTAAACGGTTCATTGTAGACAAAGTATACGAATTGCTGATTCCACGGGCAGACTTTCGCTGAATGTCCTTCTCCATATTGATCGCAATTCATTGCGACCACATGTGTCAATGCATTGACTTGCACTGATCCTTGAGAGAGATGTCCTTGCCGAATAGCCATAGTTTGAAGGAGCGAGGTGATTGTGGTCATCTGATCTACCAAGGTGTTCATTGTATCAGTTGGTACAATGGTACCTTCTGCTCTCTCTTGCTCCGAACCTCTTTCGTCAAACTCGGTATCTAACCACTCATCTGAATTTTACGAAATGCAATCTAAGATGCTCTTTGCTTCCGTATATGATTTGTCCATTAATCCTTCTGCTATGGAGGCATCAGCAACTGCTTGCATTGGTTGATCCAAGCCATTGTAAAAAGTCTCCATTAGAATGAATTCGAGAATCCCGATATGTGAATAGCTCTTCACTAATTGTCTAAATTGCACCCAGGCAGTGCTCAAAGTTTCATAACACTTCTGTTCGAAATTCAACACATCCCTCCGTCTTCTTGTATTGACGGCTAGAAGGAAGAATCTATTCATGAACCTTTCGACCAATTGATCCCATGCACTGATTTCATTTGGCTCTAGTGATTGAGCCTACCTCTTTTTCTCATCCCGCAATGTATACGGGAAGAGATACAATCTAAGTTTTTCTGGAGTCACACCAAGTATGGAAAATGCGCTGCACATGTCTAGAAAGCTCATCAAATGAGCATGTGGGTCTTTTCCTTGTAAACCTCCGAATTGCCCCTCATTTTGGATCATTTGTAGCGTAATCGGCCTCATCTCAAAGCTTGCATTCTCCTCAACCGTGGGTCTTGAAATTTCGGGCGAGTAGTTATAAATATTCGGTGCCGCATAGTTCCTCATTGGGATGTTGCGGTTGACAGTAAGAAATACAAGGTCTTGCACTGGCCAATTTTCCCTTTGATTCCCTTCGGGTGCCTTGTTATTATTAGCCATGATTTTTCTCCACTTAATTCGGTTATGATGTGCTCTTGTGCGAAAAATACACCTGATCTCTGGGTCAGCTTAGAATTTCTGGATCACTCAAGTACTCATAAACCATCAGACTGCTCTCCACGATAAACGGCCAGTACAAAGAGATCTGTCCTGCAAAATATCACAAACATACTCAAAACTATCCGTTACCAATCCCCGGCAACGGCGCCATAAACTTGTAACGCTGAAATGTATCTTAGGCTTACAGCATGCCAACAAATATGAATATGGATGAATGAACAACAAGTTCATGTTGCCATAAACTCGATGACGTAAAGATGAAAATGGAATGTGGATGTTGTGTTATGCATTATACTTCTAGATCTATGCATTGTTAACTATATGCTTGTAGTATGCTATGGAGTAATGCGTTGTCACAAGTTTCCTTGTGCTGAAACCAAGTATAATTCCAACGCAAGTTTCTCAGAGTAATCCAAGGTCGAACACAGGGACTGTTTTCGTTAATGTGTTACTTTCATGATATATGCGACTGGTTTTACAATTAATAAAAGATTTGGTTTGTACATGAATTTAAATTGTGATAAACATAAATTGCGTTGATAAAATAAAAATGCGATAAAAGTAAAGTCCTAAACTATTATGATACAAGATACAAGATTCATGATACATGATACTGAGTTCGAGATTGACTGTGAAGTTATACAAATGATCATGGTATACGATGGCAAGTCTTTATATATGAATCAGAAATAGAAAGAATAATTAGTAAAAACATCGCAAGTTTGTTAATTGCGTTAAAAATGTAGCTAAGGTTCCGCTTTCCCTTGGCGTACACCTCTCAATGATCGGCCACGTTCCCATATCTCTATGGTGAAATAGGGATGAATGTGATGAACGCAAGGTTGCTTCCATCTCTGAAAGTACTTCTCGCTTTAGTTAACGCAATCTTCCAACCCTCGCTTGATAGACGGAATGGCATCTTCACTTCTACTCTCACAAATGAAGATGTCGTCTAGCATGCTTTAGCTAAACATAATTATTTCCTTAACACAGATTAACTTACTTGCTTAGTTCTTATTAATTACCTAAGGAATTAAGAAAATATCATTGAGAAAGTGAATCATGGATGAACGGAAATAAACATAGAGATGATAATGGAAATGATTTTAACAATTAATACTAAGATTAAGCATCTGATACATGGTGTGAATGATAGAATAAAGAAGATGAGTACAAGTGATGAAAATGAGATAGAAACAAATACATAAGAGTGTTAATGTCTTGACACAAATCTGGACGGAAGTTTTGCTTGTCGGCGTGTGGAATGGATGAAGAGAAGAGCTTCCCTCTAAGGCTTGCTCGTCTTGTAGAAGCGACCTTCGTAAAGAGCTTCAACGACGAGGATTGAAAGGATTCTTTTCTTGAAGACTCACCTCTCGGCCTTGTCTCTTGATTCTTCCCGAATCTACTCTGATTACTTTCTCAACCAGTCTTTCTCTCAGATCAGCATTCAAGTCTCCCGTATCGAGTATATACAAGTATCAATTCTCCTATATCGAGTATATCTTTCAATGGAATTGCAAAAGCTATTTATAGGCGAAGCTTTAACTCTTTGCAGTGTAGTCTTCACTTTATTGTTAAGGCATTTCCTGAAATGGTGGAGTGAATATTCCTTCTGTTATGCAATCAATCCCGTCAGAAATGCACAACTGACAACTGTACACGCATCTGAATCTTATGCAATTGTGTTGCTCTTTATATCTTTGATTGTTTTCTCGCATGCGGTGTTGTTTTTGAATACTGCACACTGTTAGAATTGCGTTGATCGCAAAGCTCTTGATTGATTGTCGCATGCGCCGTCGTTGCGTTGATCGTCTCTTAATTATTGATTGACGGGCGCAATGCGACGTAGATGCATTGTTCAGTTTATCTTTGAGCCATGAACGCAAGCGATGACTTGATTTCCCGCAAAACAGAACTGAAACATTCTTTTCTACCATCACAATGGTGTCAGTGGGTGTATTGATGACAACTTATAATTCTTGCATTTCTTAGCCAATTTCTATACTATCGACGCAACTTTTCTTCCTTTTGGCCGCAATATCTAAAAAAAAAAACAATATAAATAACTTGTATTTCTACAAGTTATCAGGGCATCATCCCTAACAATCTCCTATTTATCCTAAAGCGAGTGAGTACATAAAACTAGTACAAAACAATAAACTAGGGCACTAAGGCCTAGTACAAGAAAATCTCCCACTTGCGCTAGTCCTGCCGCTGGCGGTCCTATAGACCCATGCTCTGAAGGTGACCCTCAAACACTGTAGCCGTGGGAGTATTTGTAAACGAGTCAAATATGTTTTGCTCCAAAGCGATCTTTGTGACGATCACGTCTCCTCGATGCACTATCTCGTGGATTAGGTGATACTTCCGCTCTATGTGTTTGCCACGCCTGTGACTCCTGGGCTCCTTGAAGTTCGCCACAACACCACCATTGTCACTGAAGGAAATCGAACATGAGGATTTCTATGAGCTACGGAAATATCATTCCAAATTACAATCATATAATGAAGGATCTCAAACCGAGAGTTCAATGAACGTGTTCAGATCGCTCCGATTTCACAGTGACCGAAATACGAAAGATATAGATTCAGCACATACAGTTATGCACATAAATCCAATTATCGGCATGCTCAGAACCAAATAAATAACAGGGAAAGGTTTCCATACCAGTTGAAGACTCTCTTCGAACTTCTGAACCCCAAGCAGCGGATCCCTCCAACAGATCTACCAACACTCGGCGGGCGATATCGATACTCGAAATGAAATAGCACAACAACAAGACCAATTTGTTTACAAAACGCAATACATCAATCAGGTCTTGGTGGAATGTTTGCTCTGCCTCCACTACCTGCCCATCTTAGAAACCCCTTGCATTTCATGGATGAAGACCCTGAGGAAGAACGTAGAGATGATGCGCCAGCGTAATAGAGTTTTGGGGTGTTCGATTATTTTTATATTTTGATTTAATTGTTCTTTTGTAACTGCTTGACTTGTTGTTAACTTCATGTGGACTTATGAGAATGAATGAGAAATTCTTATCATTTTGTTCCTTGCGTTTGTCCTTGGCATACTAAATTTTTGTTCTTTAGATATTTTCTAAGTCTTGTGCTCTGCTTGACCTCAATGATATCAACTATATGAAATCTATAAGTATAGAGTAGGCGTTAGGAAAATCAACAAGGCCTGAACCTCTATAAAAAGGTTATGTTTACCTTCTAACGCGTGCAATCTTTAATTCTTAAACTCCTTTAAAACTCTCAAATCCTTTTTGAAATTTTGTTTCTCTTTTAGCAATGTGGATTTAGCTCGTCTCCAAATTTCGGATGAGTAGCTCATCTCCAAATTTGAGGATAAAGGAAATCTGAGTTAAGATGCGTCAAATGAATACATCATAAGGAAAAGGGGACAAAATAAGAAAAATATTAAACGCGACTCCTCTGTCATTACATTAAAAGAAAAACCTTAAAATGGCATGAGTTTATTTTGAACAAGCACTTAGCATCCCATATAACTCCTCTATCTAGTCTGAAGAAATTATATCTTGAAACGCATGAATATTAGATATGAGTTTAGTTATGAAGCGTTGAGCCATATGTGTGCCAAGTGCCATGCGTCGACTGCTGCCGAGCCTGCCGAGCAGCCATGCATCGATGCCTATGCAGCGAGCGCCTCGAATGGCCATGCCCATACGGCCAAGCACGCCCATGAGGCCAAGCACGCCCATGCGTCGGTAGCCAGCACCTAAGACACACACCCATACGTCGAGCGGCTAGCGCCCATGCCAAGCACAATGCGCCCATGCCGAGCATGCCTTGCGGTGATACCTAGTGAGCTATGCGTCGAGGATGAGCAGCCATCCTATGCGTTGGTGATGGCTAGCTCTTGCGATGTCTAAGTTGGATTGCGATGGTAGTGAATTGGCTTGCTATGCGTTGATTATAGGATGTGCATTGATTATGGACTATACGTTAATGGCCTAATATGCGTTGAACATCCAAGGGTTTGTGGACGCATGAGAAGGATGAACTCATGGAGGATGTCATCCGGACACGTGGCTTGTTAGGAGGAATTCTTAAACCTTAAGCAAATTAGGTGGAGGCATAAGAAGACATGTAAAGGATGGGTGCTATGCATTGGTGAAAGGAGAAGAAGACACTTTGGCTTATGCTGATGCAAGATTACGTTGATGGTGTAAGGAAGAGACACTTGGTCATGCGGCCAAGTAAAAGGTGTCGGCCATGGAGCAATCTTCGACGCCTATAAATAGGGCCAAGGACTTCAGATGAGAACTCAAATTCTCTTCAAAGGACATAAAGAAGAGTGTGTGAGGACTAAGTGGGAGAAGACCATGAATTGGTAGAAAGACCATGCGTTGGTCAAGAATTTCCAAGAGAGGAGATACTATCGGGCATAAAAGACAGGAAGTAGCATCAAATTGGAACGAGGATTTCTCCCAGAATACTCCTTCGTTTGATGTGTTTCTAAAAACAACTGAAAGCTAAAAGATTCTAGATTTCATGGTGGGGCTGTCGGAGAATAAGCTCCAAGGAATCGGGCTGGAATCTGAGAAAAAGACAGAAGTGTCAGGCTGTCGGGTAAGCTGGGCCGATATTGATGTTCTGAAGAATCCAGCTAAACCACGAAGAGTTATAAGCTAAGATTTTATGGTAAGATTCAAGAACATGTTTGCAGAAGGAAGTATCTTAAAATAAGGTCTGGAACTATGAGTAATATAAGCTGATATTTGAATCTGGAATTTGGGGTTCAAAAAGGGAAACCAAGGAAACCAAAGGAACTTCGGAAAGGAAAGTTTCTAACCAACCAAGGTGAGTGGTTATTGTTAGTTGTATTGTCGATATAGTTTCTATATATAGGTAAATATATATAGGGGATATGTTAAATTGGCATGATCAGGGATATATGTTTATCTTGTTACTATGCTTGTTAAGATGTTTATATTGGAAACTAGAATTGTACCCGAGATATATAGTTAGCATGCTTGAAAAGGGTACTTGACGGAAAAATATAGTCGGCTTCGATCAGTAGGAAATGATAGTCGGTGACGACCAGTGGGAAATATAATCAAGTTACCTAAGAATAACTAGCGGAAAAATAGTCGATGTGCACATTGGCGGGATAATAGGGTACAAAGAACGTTTCCATAGGAATTGTTGTTGTCTTACTATACGTGTGAAAGTACTGGGGATATTTTTATTATGTGATATCCAGCGGTCAAGCTGGGGTTGATTGTTTTAATCAGCGGTCGAGCTGGGGATTGTTTAGCGGTTTGGCTGGAAAATAATAATGAACTTATGGTAATGTTCTTGTTGACTATGTATTGCTTTCCCCAAAGTGTATTTCTGTTGACAAAGTTATTTATTTATCTAAAGGCACCACTCACTAGGCTTTATAGCTCATGTTTTCCATGTTTTATGTTTTACCCCCCTCCACTCCAGGTAGCGAAAGGTGAGGAGTTCCAGGGTGCTACTATGGTCAAAGTTTGCCACGTGCCACAGTTACACTTCCAGAGGGTTTTACGGTTGTTGTTGTAACCTTTGTTGTCAAGTCTTTGAGTTGTATAAATGTTACATTGTTGTAATAAAATGGGCCTACTTAATCAGTTGATTGTTCAATTTTTACAGTGGTATAAGAGTTATTTCCGCAAGAGTTATTAGGCAGTAAGTGTCAACGAAAGGGTTAATAACTGCTGTCCCTTTCCTACGCTGAGAAGGTGGTCGTGGGCGGGGTGTGACAACTTGGTATCTGAGCATAAGTTTCTGGGACAATTGAGGGATTAGTTTATACCAGCTTAGTATCAAAGTATAAGTTCTGGGAAAGTTGAAGGGTTAGTTGATACTAGTTTGGTATCAAAGCATAAAGTTCTAGAAAATCTTAGGGTTGAGTTTAGTAAAACCAAAGGGAAGTGTGGTAGAGTAATGGTTTAGAAGGAAACCTAAGAAATTAGTCAAGGTAGATTAAGAGGAATGGCAGAAGTGGCATGATCTGGCAGGCAACCGGAGCTGGAACTCACAACGCTACCTGAAGACCTACCGAGGAAGGTAAATGTGAATTTAAGTTATTCTCATTTAGTATTTGAGATAGAAATGTTTATGTTGTAGACAGTTTGGTTAAACATCTAGCTTAGAGATGGCTAGGTGAGGTATCATTGGAAAAACTAAGAAAGTTGATATCAGAATAGCGTAGTGGAAGCGTGGTAATATATGAGGTTATAAGAGGTTACAATAGTGGTTGTTGTGGAACCTTAAACCAAAGTTAGTTTGAGTAAATTTCGAGGACGAAATTTTTTTAAGGGGGAAGTAAATGTGAAACCCGGGTTTTCATTATTCCTACTTAAACAGGTGGTTAAGGAAATTAACTAAGTAAAAGTTAAATCTTATGTTGAAGTGAAAGAAATTTCTAGGTGTTGAATAGATTTTTCTTGAGTAGTTTGAGTTAAGCTTTAATTGATGAAAAATTGACTAAGTGTTAGACTAGGCAATGCTATGCATTGGTCATAAGATCTTGGAAAGATTACTTGGACAAAGGGAGAATTTAAAGTGGGAGTGACGAATGCTTTGGAGGTTAGACCAATGCATTAAACTCGATGGATGCGTTGGAAGAAAGTTGAAGGGATGCATTGGTGGTGGTATGTGTTGGTGAAGGAAGATGGTTGTGTGGGATGCGTTGGAAGGGTTATGTTTATGTGTTGGAAGGTTGTTGATGGATGGCATACGAAGGAAGGAAAATTGAAGGATACATTGAAGGATGGCAGGCGGTTGAAAGATGGCAGCCGAGGGTGAGGCATTGGGATCGCACGAGGGCTGGAGGGAGGCATGCATTGAGCAACCTCAACCAAATGCCCAGTCATGCATCGAGCAGCCTTGGCCAGAGCCCAGCCATGTGTCGAGCAGCCTCGGCCAAACTGCCCAGTCATGCATCGATGTACCCAGCCCATGCGTCGAGCACTGCCTTGCCTGCCGAGCGCCCATGCGTGTGCCAAACGCCATGTGTCGAGTGTTGCCGAGCGGCCTTGCGTCGATGCCTATGCAGCGAGCACCCTGTCGAACAGCCATGCCCATGCGGCCAAGCACGCCCATGCATCGGTGGCCAGTACCTAAGCCACACGCCCATGCGTTGAGTGGCTAGCACCTATGCCAAGCACCATGTGCCCATGCCGAGCATGCCTTGTGGTGATACCTAGTGAGTCATTCGTCGAGGATGAGCGTCCATTCTATGCGGTTGTGATGGCTAGCTGTTGCGATGGCTAAGTTGGATTGTGATGGTAGTGAATTGGCTTGCTATGTGTTGATTATAGGATATGCATTGAACATCCAAGGGTTTGTGGACGCATAAGAAAGATGAACTCATGGAGGATGTTATCCGGACATGTGGCTTGTTAGGAGGAATTCTTAAACATTAAGCAAATTAGGTGGAGGCATAAAAAGACATGTAAAGGATGGGGGCTATGCATTGGTGAAAGGAGAAGAAGACACTTTGGCTTATGCTGATGTAAGATTGCATTGATGGTGCAAGGAAGAGACACTTGGTCATGTGGCCAAGTAGAAGGTGTCGCCTATGCCAAGCACCATGCGCCCATGCCGAGCATGCCTTGCGGTGATACCTAGTGAGCCATGCGTCGAGGATGAGCGGCCATCCTATGCGTTGGTGATGGCTAGCTCTTGCGATGTCTAAGTTGGATTGCGATGGTAGTGAGTTGGCTTGCTATGCGTTGATTATAGGATGTGCATTGAGTATGGACTATACGTTGATGGCCTAATATGCGTTGAACATCCAAGGGTTTATGGACGCATAAGAAGGATGAACTCATGGAGGATGTCATCCAGACATGTGGCTTATTAGAAGGAATTCTTAAACCTTAAGCAAATTAGGTGGAGGCATAAGAAGACAGGTAAAGGATGGGGGCTATGCATTGGTGAAAGGAGAAGAAGACACTTTGGCTTATGCTGATGCAAGATTGCATTGATGGTGTAAGGAAGAGACACTTGCTCATGCGGCCAAGTAGGAAGTGTCGGCCATGGAGCAATCTTTGACGCCTATAAATAGGGCCAAGGACTTTAAATAAGAACTCAAATTCTCTTCAAAGGACATAAAGAAGAGTGTGTGAGGACTAAGTGGGAGAAGACCATACGTTGGTAGCAAGACCATGCGTTGGTCAAGAAGTTCCAAGAGGGGAGATGCTGTTGGGCAGAAAAGACAGGAAGTAACATCAACTTGGAACGAGGAGTTCTCCCAGAATAGTCGTGCGTTTGATGTGCCTCTAAAACCATCTGAAATCTAAAAGAGTCTCGTTTTCATGGTGGGGCTGCCGGAGAAGAAGCTCGAAGGAATAAGGTTGGAAGCTGAGAAAAAGACAAAAGGGTTAGGCTGCCGGGTAAGTTGGGCCAAAATTGATGTTTTGAAGATTTCGGCTAAACCACGAAGAGTTATGAGCTAAGATTTTATGGTAAGATTCCTAAAAAATTTTAGAAAATGTTTGCAGAAGGAAGTATCTTATAATAAGGTCTGGAACTAATAGTAATCTAAGCTGATATTTCAAAAAGGGAATCCAAGGAAACCAAAGGAACTTCGGAAAGGAAAGTGTCTAACCAACCAAGGTGAGTGGTTATTGTGTGTTGTATTGTTGATATAATTTCTATATATAGGTAAATATATATAGGGGATAATGTTGAATTGGCATGATCAGGAATATATGTTTATGTTGTTACTATGCTTGTTAAGATGTTTATGTTGGAAACTAGAATTGTACTCGAGATATATAGTTAGCATGCTGAAAAAGGTACATGGTGGGAAAATATAGTCAGCTTCGATTGGCAGGAAATGGTAGTCGGTGACGACTGACGAAAAATATAGTAAAGTTACCTAAGCATAGCTAGTGGGGAAATAGTCGATGTGCACATTGGCGGGATAATAGGGTACAGGGAAAGTTTCCATAGGAATTGTTGTTATCTTTGTATACATGTGAAAGTACTGGGGATGTTTTTATTATGTGATAACCAGCGGTCAAGCTGGGGTTGATTGTTTTAACCAGCGGTCGAGCTGGGGATTGTTTAGCAATTTGGCTGGAAAATAATAATGAACTTGTGGTAATGTTCTTGTTGACTATGTATTACTTTCCCAAAAGTGTATTTCTTTTGACAAAGTTATTTGTTTATCTAAAGGCACCACTCACTAGGCTTTATAGCTCATGTTTTCCATGTTTTATGTTTTACCCCCCTCCACTCCAGGTAGCGAAAGGTGAGGAGTTCCAGGGTGCTGCTATGGTCATGGTTTGCCACATGCCACAGTTACACTTCCGAAGGGTTTTACGATTGTTGTTGTAACCTTTTATGTTAAGTCTTTGAGTTGTATAAACGTTACATTGTTGTAATAAAATGGGCCTACTTAATCAGTTGATTGTTGAATTTGTACATTGGTATCAAAGTTATTTCCGAAAGAGTTATTAGGAATAAGTGTCAACGAAAGGGTTGATAACTGATGTCAGTCATGCCCTTTCCTAGGCTGAGAAGTTGGTCTGGGGCGGAGTGTGACAAAATGGGACGTAAATTGTCTTGTCTTGGTCTTACGGCACATTGCTATTTGGTTATACCCGGAATAGTCATCAAGAAAGCAGAAAAATTCATTCCCCGCAACTCTGTCTAACATATGATCAATAAACGTGAATGGGAAATTATCCTTTTTAGTGGCCAAATTCAGCTTGTGATAATCCATACAAATTATCCACCCCATAGTCGTCCTTGTGGGAATGAATT
>NW_028325881.1:0-35974 GCF_027475165.1 Benincasa hispida | reverse complement strand
GATAAGAACGGGTAGATAGCTGGGGGCATATGGTGTAAGACGGAATTCACGCTACCTGATTTAGGGATAGGAAAAAGGTTGTTCTCTTAAGTATTGAATCCAGGTCTTGAACAAGGGGCCCCACCCTCTCACTGGGCTGAGAGGGATCTGGTTTAGTGACTGGATCACAAACCAATTGTTCATTAGAGGATTAATTGGAACTTGTGGAACAAGACGTAATATCGGGGGTAAAACAGTAGATTGACCCAGCCGTTATTACAAACAACCTGTGAAGGGTCGACTTACTGGTTATGGTTAAATCATGTGGACACAAATATATCTATAGTGGGGAGAGTGCAACTATTGAGCTATAGTGGTGTAACTCGATAGTTAATGAATATTGATTAATTCAGTCTAAAGAGTTGTAGGCAATTAATCTTAATCATTGGAACTCATGATCTGTAGGTCCGTAAGGTCCCTCTACTAGCTCGTAAAATATGAACGCCTTGAATTATTGAATTATTTAATTGAGTGAATTTGGAACAATATCAACTTGAATTATTCAAATTGAAATTAGGGTTTTGAGTTTGAATTAGTTCAAAATAAAATTAGGGTTTGCATAATTATATTTGATATAATTAATGTTTAATTTGTTGAAATTAAACGAAATTGGAAAGTGTATATATTTAAATATTGATTTAGATATTAATTACATGAATAGAATTCATGTTTAAAATTAGATCTGTGATTAATTTAATGTTTGATATTAAATTAAATTTAATTAATTAAATTTATTTAATTAAATAAAAATCAAATTAATTTCCATTTTAAATTCAATTTAAGAAATTGAATTTTGTAATTTAGGTTTAATTAATTATGAATTAATTAAATCAAGTTTTAAATTAATTATGAATTAATTAATTAGAAAAAATTAGAAATTTGGAAGAAGTGGGTTTTTCCCATTTTTCTTCTTAAGCATGATGTGTAATTCATGCATAATCACACAATTTCCACTTCAAATGTGAAGTTGTTGTTGGCCTTTAATCTTTGCTAAAGTGGTTGCATGTAAAAGCTAGTTAAAAACTCTCTCGTTTAGCTGATGAAGCTAGCTGAAGTTGCAGAAATGGTTCTTGAAAAAGTTTTATCTTCTTCTCTCTTCAAACCCATAAAAACACCTTCACAAATTCACTCAAATATGAGTTCCACCACTCAAATTCAAAGCTGGAAATAGTAGAGAAGATCTCTTGGTGGTCCACGGTGGATTTGAAGCTGAATTGGAATGATGAGCAGCTTGGAATTGAAGAATTCATCAAGAAAGGTATGTAACATAAAACCCATTTGTATTTGCATGCTTTAGAACTCAAATTAAATGTAATTAAAGTGTTTATTGATTCTGTTTATTCCGTTGTATGCTTGTGTATTCTATCAGTTTGCAAACAGACTTGCATAGCTAGGCCTACCATAGAATGTGAATTTATTGCTTTGTAATTAGCAAGAAAAGAGGTTAAGTGACTTAGAAGTTTATTGGGAGATGTACCATTATGGGGGACATCAGTACCAATATCTTTGCATTGTGATTCACAGGCTGCCATAAAAATTTCGAAGTATAGCGTATATAATGGCAAAATGCATCAGACATGGAACTGTGAAACAATTACTGAAAGAAGGAATTATCTCCTTGAAGTTTATGAGTTCTGAGAGGAACTTGGCGGATCTTATAATTAAAGGCCTAATAAGGAGAGTAATTCTAGAATTTTGAACAAGTATGAGACTCAAATCCTTATACCGGTTCATAATTCTTTATCGGTGATCTATTGCAATAGACTTGATGGTCCATAGTCCTTTACTTGGGTGGTCTATTGCGATAGACTTGATGGTTCATAGCCCTTTATTTAGGTGGTCTATTACGATAGACTTGAAGGACCATAGCCCTTTATTTGGATAATCTATTGCGATAGATTCTATGATCTATAGCCCGTTATTTGGGTGGTCCTATTATGGACTTCATGAACAAAACTTAAACCTTTAAAAAATCCATAGCCCTTTCTTTGGGCGGTCTTGATTTGGACTTGATGGATAATTGTAAAATCTTCATAGCTCAATTTTGACTGGTTTGTCTTTGACAGACTTGATTGAAGTTGGTCCTAGTATGGACTAGATATGAAGTCTTCATAGCTCGTTTTTGAGTGATCTTGCGATAGATTTGATGAAGTATAAAACATGAATGTAAAGGTGTGACCACCTTCTATGAAAGAGTTTGAGGTCTCTTTCTAGAACTTTTATGGTGACCCAAGTTTATGTGGCCTTAAATGGCACACTTTGTATCCCATAATCAAGGAAGTTTAAAGGAGTAAAACGTGTTATAAGGATCTCAACCATAGTTATTGAAAGTTCAAGAGGTAATTAACTTTCTCTAATAAAGTTATTATATTTCACTATGCATCAATTCAAATCATCAGATATTGATGTTTAAGTTTGTTCTCCAATTTTTGCTCAGAAACAGCTCCGTATAGAACTTTTATTTTTTGTTATGTTTTGCTATACAAGTCATTCGTTGGGGGATGGTTGGAATGATATAGGTCAAGGCCCATAACAAAAACGTTTTACATTAAATTAAATCATAATTGTTGGATCTAAAATGATTTGTCGTGAGTACATGTGCAGGGGCTGGATGAGGACACACTTCAGACGCATGTTACTCTCTGCTTTTTCTTTACATGCAATAAAAACGATTGATTTTGAAGAAGAATTATTCAGACTTCATTTCATTACTCTTCTACTGCTTCTTCTTTCTCTCGGTATGTTCTTCACTTCTTCTTTCCCTCTTTAGTTTTATTTCTTTCTACTTTGTCTATTGATTTGATTAACATTCTTCTGATGGCTCTTTGATGAATTCAGGTACATAATGAAATTGCAATGGAGATTAACATGCAAAAACAAGAGGGAAGAAGAGAGAATCAACATAGAGTGTTTAGAGTGGTTAGGCTTATAAAATGCCTACATCCACTATGACAGAGAACATAATTTATTGAGAATGATCAAAGGGTTTATCTTGAGTATCAGACAAGTATTATATCTCATGCATTTTAGTTTGTCTCCTATTTATAGATTTTAAGCATGCATCAGTTTGTTAAGAACTTTATCCTAACTGATTTTCAATTTCACATTTTAATAATAATACTTAGGTTATTTTCTCCAATTTTCCTCTTTGAAATGAAAATTAGTTAAATCTAACTCCATTTCCTGCCTTGTCTTAATCCTTATCTATGAAGCTAATTAGCTCGAGGCAGTGTATGAACTTCAATCGAGCTACTGGTTTGGTTAGCAAATCGATGGCATTCTCTGAGATATGTATCTTTAGAACTTCAATTTCTCCTTTGCCTATTTGATCTCGTATGAAATGAAACTTGATGTTGATGTATTTGGTTCTGCTATGATATGTTTGATTCTGTGACAAATGTATTACGCTTTGGTTGTCATTGTATATTTTTCAGTTTTTTGTGTGATTCTATAGTCATTTAGGAGCCCTTTGAGCCATAAGGCTTCTTTGCTTGCTTTGGACAAGGCTATATATTCTGCCTCAGTGGAGGAAAGAGCCACTACAAATTGTAGTGTAGCTTTCTAGCTGATTAGATTGTTTCCAATTAGGAAAACATACCCTGTTATAGATCTTCTCCGGTCTAAATCTTCTCCATAGTCTGAATCAACATACCCATAGATTTCATAGGACTCATGCTTGGTCTGCTTGTATATCAATTTAGCTTGTTGAGTCCCTTTGAGATATCTTAGGATCCACTTTGTGGCTTCCTAGTGCCTCTTTCCAGGATTAGCCATGTACCTACTTACCAAACTTGTGGTATAAGATAGGTCAAGTTGCCAACCACTTGAGAATAGGGTATCTGTGACATGTAATTTAGATGATCTTCTTCATCTTCATTTCGAGAATTTTCAACTGATAGCTTGAAATGCTAGGCTAATGGGATATTGATATGTTAAGCTTCAAACATCTAGAATTTCTTTAGGATCTTAATGTTATAGTCATGTTGACTTATGCATAAAGTTCCTTGCTCTCTATTTCCTAGGATTTCCATTCCTAGAATCCTTTTAGATCCACCAAAATCTTTCATTTTGAATTGATCTTTTTTAGAATATTTTAGTTTTCTAAGGCCTTCTTTAGATTTTTTTGCTACAAGCATATCATCTACATAGAGTAACAAGAATACATTAAATTTATAGGATGATGTGTTTATGTATGCACAGTTATCATATGAGCTTCTTTTGAATTTAAGTTTTGTCATAAACTGATCAAACTTCTTATTACCAATATCTTGGGGATTGTTTAAGCCCATAGATGAACTTCTTTAGTAAGCATACCATGTTCTTTTTCCCCTTTGTTTCATAACCTTGGGGCTATTTCATGTAAATGGTTTCATCCAGCTCTCCATGTAGGAAGGTTGTTTTAACATCAAGCTGGTATAGTTCATAGTTGTTTTGCACAACTAGTGATAGGAGCATTCTTGTAGTAGTTTGTTTTATAACAGGGGAAAATATTTCAATGTAATCAATTTCTTCCCTTTGTGTAAATCCTTTAGCTACCAACATTGCCTTGAATCTAGGTGATTGAAGCCTTAGAATGCCCTCTTTTAGTTTATAAATCTATTTACAATCTATTATTTTTGCTCTCTGCATTAGAACAACTCACTGCATCATTAACTTGCAGGGGAACTAATTCTCAAGTTTTATTTACTGTTAAGGAACTATTTCTTCATTCATGGGATTTATCCAACTTCTTGTATTAGAACAACTCACTGTATCATTAACTTGTAGGTTTAGACTCATTTAAACTAGTCATGGCTCCTATAGCTATGCTTACATAGTCTGTTTCACTAAATCTAGATGATGGCCTTATAGGTCTTCTTTGTCTATCTCTAGTTAAGGAATAGCCTTTTAGGTCTTCTTCTTCTTGATAATTTTCAGTATCTTCTTCAATTTCTAAGGTCTCTTCTTCAATAGGAAAAGGTCCACTTCAACTAGAAATTTCAACATTAGGTTCTCTAACTTTAGATAGTTGTTCCACTTCATATTTTTTTATTTCAGAGATATATTCTTCTTTGTCATCGTTTTTTCTCATCATAAACATTTCATCTTCTTAAAATGTGACATCCCTACTAATTATGCATTTTTTTTCCTAGTGGGGTTCCATATATTATAACCTTTTACACCTTCTGTAAACCCACTGAACATGCATTTGGTTGCTCTAGGGTTTAGTTTTCGTAGGTTTTGGTGGACATAACCAATGCACCCAATTATTTTGAGGTTATCAAATATAGGGGATGATTAGATCACTTCTGTTCATGTGTAACAAAGTTAGTTGACTGGTGTGGACATTTATTTAAAGAATGGACAATATAGGATACAACTTCAGGCCAAAACCTTTCAGGTATTATTCCATTTGACATTTGGCTTCTAACTCTATCCTTTATCATTCTATTTAGTCTTTCAGCAACACCATTTTGTTGTGGTGTGTATCTAACTGTCCTAGGTCTTAGGATACCATGTTGTTTATAAAAGTTATTGAACTCCTCATTGCAAAACTCTAAACTATTGTCTGTCCTATGACACACATAATTTTTTTTTAAGTTTGTTTTTCAATCATGCTTTTCCATTTTTTAAATTTATTTAGTGTTTGATCTTTGGTTTTCAAAAAATAAACCCAATGTTTTCTAGAAAAATCATTAATAGAGGATAGAAAGTACCTTTAGTCATTTAGTGATTGTGTTTATGTGGGTCCCCAAAGATCAAAATGGATATAATATAGGAGGCCTTTGTTGTATGTTCAGTTTTAGAGAATGCTTGTCTAGTGGCTTTCCCAATTATGCAATGCTCACAGAAGCTTAGTTATTCACATAAGCCTTTAGCAGCCCTTGATTTGACAAGATCTTTCTTTACTACTTATGTGTGATAGCCTCTCCTTCTGTGAATGTTGTATTGGAAACTATTAGAGCTGGTTGAAATCTCTGGATATCTTTGATTAGGTAAAGACCATTAGTCTTCACTCTAACAAATACTGTTTTTCCATCTTTCTTAACTTCAAACTTGCCTCCCAATACATGATACTCACGCCCAATAGTGTCTAACATCCCTAGAGATATCAGGTTCCTTTTAAGTGTGGGCACATGTCTTACATTCTTCAGAAGTGATTGTCCCATCTTTGAATTTTAGTGAAACGGAACCTATTCCCACTATTTCACAGGTATTATCATTATCCATGTAGACACAACCTCCATTCTAACTCTGGTAGTTAGTAAACCAGCCCTTTGAAGGTGTTGGAATGTACATCCGGAATCCAACACCTAATTTTGAATTTCATCAAAGTGTATACTATTAAAAATGTGTTGTGAGGTGGTCAGGACCTCTACAAAGATATAACTCCCCTGGTCTTTCTTTTGAGCTAGAAATTCAGCTAGAAATTCTAACTCCTTGGTCTTGATTATTGAAATTACAGCATTTGTGGTGATCTTCTCCCTTCAATATTTGAGAGCTACCTTAACCTCTCTATATTCTTCTGGAAGTGAGTTTAATATGATGAATGATTCGTTTTCATCACCTAACTTGTCACCAAAGCTCTTGAATTCCGTAGGCAGTTTTTTGAATTCATTTGGGTTGTCACTTAATGATTTATTTGAATCCATTTTATAGGGAAAAGAAAATTCTCTAAGGTATACCCAATTAGGTAAATCCCTTTGGAGGTATAATTCATCTAGCTTCACCCACATTTCATATGTTGTTTCTTTCTCTATTACTTCTCTAAGTACATTATCACTTGGGTTCAAGACAATTGTACCGTAGGCTACACTCTTCACTTCTTTCATTTCTTCTTTAGTCACTGATGTGGGAAGTTAGGTTAGGGTGTGATGGCCTTTAGAGCCTTTTGTTGGCCAAGAATGGCTTTCAACTTTGCTTTCCACAGGGCAAAGTCTTCTTTCCCAACAAACTTCTCGATATCATAGCGTAGCCATTCTTTAATCAAGAAGTGTTTCTTCGAGCAGTTTTTGTACCTTTCTTGAATTTTATAGGCTTTTATACAAATTTGTTGTGATTACATGTGTAGGGGCTGGATGAGGACACACTTCAGACTCATGTTGCTCTCTGCTTTTTCTTTACCTGCAATAGAAACGATTGGTTTGAAGAAGAAGTATTCTGACTTCATTTCATTACTCTTCTATTACTTCTTCTTTCTCTCGGTATGTTCTTCTCTTCTTCTTTCCTTCTTTAGTATTACTTCTTTCTACTTTGTCTATTGATTTTATTAACAGTCTTTTAAGGGCTCTTTGATGAAACAAGATACATGATGAAATTGCAATACAATGCCTACCTCCACTATGACAAAGAGCAAATTTTATTGAGAATGATCAAAGGGTTTTCACCGTTTGAATTTCATATAAGAATTCTATCTCAAGCATTTTAGTTTATCTCCTATATATAGATTTTAAGCATGCATCAGTTTTTTAAGAACTCTACCCTAATTGATTTTCAATTTCACATTTTAATAATAACACTTAGGTTATTTTCTACATGTTCTTTTTTTCATTTTGTCCATTGGAATACCTTACCCGTTATCTTCATCTTCATAAACAGTGGGCATGTTTTCAAAAAAAATATATACTAGATTTTCTTCTTCTCTTCTATTTTTCCATATTTTCTGAGCATACTCTTCCAAAGATTCCAATCCTTTCTCCGACAAGTGTATGCTTGAGTTTGATGTCTTGAGAACAATCGGCATACACGATTTAGTATCGTGATCGTGTCGAATTTGCTTTTAAGACAATGGATCTTTCCACACACAACAAACAATCGACATTTGGTTCCCAACGTTAGGGAAAATGGGAGTAAACCAGATTATTAAAATAGATGGGTTGAGCTGAGGAGGATTGGATCGGTAGATTATCAAATCCATCTTTGAATGGAAACAAAAATTCATTAAATGTAACTTATATTCTTTTAAAAGGATTTGTGGTTTAGAATTTGTTATTTTTCCTCAGTAGGATTGCTCCACGTATATTCTTTCTATTGCGTTATTCACATCCTTTATCATTATAGTTATTTTATTTATTGAATCTTTTTTGTATAAATATGACTTGCCTCTCATCGTTCTGTATGTGGAGAAAGCAGAGTATTCTCAATAATAGTGAGAAAAGAAATTCGGATAACGCTTGCATCCTCTGTATTACCGCGGCTGCTGGCACAGAGTTAGCCGATGCTTATTCCCCAGATACCGTCATTGTTTCTTCTCCGGGAAAAGAAGTTCACGACTCGTAGGCCTTCTACCTCCACGCGGCATTGCTCCGTCAGGCTTTCGCCCATTGCGGAAAATTCCCCGACTTATCAGATTTGAGTTAACCAAGACCTGGATCGTTCTCTGAATCTTACGCGAACTAGAAGACTCAAAATGGAGGTGTTGAGGCTAGTGAATGTACTTTCCGAAGGCGCGTAAGAATAAGAACTTTTGAGGAGCCTTGGTGTAGCTTGCTGAAGACAATGGGGATTTGAGCATAATCTCTGCTACTATTGGCTTCGCCGGAGAGTTTTGGGTCTCCATTGTCACCATCACTTCTGCCTTGCTCACTTTAATTCCAATCCGCTTTGATTGTATGATCAATCATATGATCATCTGAAGGTTTACAATATCATGTCTATGTAAATATCCGTAAAATGTTGATGTGGACGGATTTTAGTGGAAATATATTTTTTAATATATATTTAGAGGTAAGAGGAGTCAAACTACAAATCTCGTGACTACTAAGTACTAATATATGTCAGTTGAGTAAATATTATAAAAATAAAAAATATCCCGAGATACACTTATCTCTTATGCATCTCACTCAAAAGAATTTGTCACGATTAGACAATTTAATGGGTTGTACAAAAATAGGTATAGTTCAGGATATACCTAAGTATTTTTCTATTTTTTATGTTTTGTAGATAACTATGATATAATAAAAATGTCGATTTACCTCTAAAATATCGATATGTCGATGAAAATTTAATATTATAGTAATTCGATTTTTTGTGGGATAAATTAAATAGGCTTTTCCTAGCCTAAGTTCTTTTGTTTTATTTTTTATTTAGTTATTTATTATTTTTATTTTTTTTAAAGGTATTAAATTAATGCGTGAGGTGGAAAAATCGAACCTCTAACATGGAGATTAATAGTATGATGGCATAAACACTATCAGCTACTTCCACAATCCCTTTTTACTTCTTTTTTCTAATTTTTTTTATTTTTTTTATTTTTTTATTTTTTTTTATTATTTTTTTTTTTTATGTGATTAGAATGAGAGTATTACTCACTTATAAGACTCATTTTTTCATTAAGATTTGGACTTAAATGATTTCAGAATTCAAATATTTTATAAGAAGTAAATGATTTCAAATTTCTATTTAAATTAAGAACCCGATTGATTTAAAATAATTGAAAGTAATTTTTCTTAGAGCAAAATATAATTTTGGTCGGCCAATATGGAGTTGATGTATATTTGATCCTTCACGATTTCAATAAACACTTTAATCCCCAAAGTTTGCAAAACTATTTTAAATGATTTCTGACTTAAGTTTAAACTAAGGAAATGCTAACTAAACTCTTAAACAATGATGGAATGACAATGAAATAAGAAATAAGATCAAAACGAAACATTTCCAAATGAAATATTGGTTTATCAGTCGCTTATATTTTTCGAAAATTAAACACTTAAGAAATAAGAATATTACCATACAACTCTTAAACACCTCATCTCAACCTATAAAGAATGGCTATTGATGGCTTTGATTAGTTGAACGTGCTTGGTGTCAACAATCAAGTTATTATTATCTTATAATAGAGATTGGATAAATGTTTGTTGCATAATCTTCAGGCAAAAAGATCCTAACATGGGATTTTCCGCTTCATGACTAGAATTGGAGCATTGATCAAAGCCCATGCGAACTCAAGTACCACTGTCACACACAAGCAGCAAGGACATATGCAACTGAGAACCGATCTGCAAAACCAAATAAAAACAGATGAATTGTTATAACATTATAAAATAGAAGACCAAAACAAAAAAAGTTATAAAACAAGAGAGATGTTCGATATACACAAGTACAATAATACGTACTAACCCAAAGATCCAAATAACAACACCGATGAAGCCTACAAAGAGAGAGAGAAAGGCAAACGGCAGGCCGAGAAGAAAGGCGAGAGGTCTGCAGTTACATTTCTCACAACAGCAGCAACACATGATTAATTATAAGCTAATCTATTGCTCTTCTTGTAGACTATAATTGGAAAGGTTGACAAAAAAGCATTCAGCTGCAACTTGCAGATTGTCATACCTAATGTTATCACTTTTTACTATAGTTTATAGCAATTCCAAAGCTCCTTGTTGGAATGAACGCCAATATACAGTTATAAGCATGATCTAATATCGTTTCCTCATGAATCTCATTGCGCCGGCTTGTGCCAGCCTGCCTTTTTCATTTGGATCATTTAAGAACATATTTTAAAAATTGGGCAACGTAATAGTATGGCATTGGATAACTTTGAAAACTTCTAAACTAAGTACGAAAAGTTCAAACATGAATGCATAGAGAATGACAAATTAACAATATCACACAATATGCATTGATAGACATAGACTTTTAAGCACCAAAACCATCCTGTTGGTAATTATAGGAGTGATGCTCTTCTTGAATGCTTGAATGGGCTTATCTATAGACTATACTATTGCCTCTCACCAATCAATTTTGCGCATGCTGGTTCACTGATCAAAGGCTTCAAATCCAAGATCCCAACCAAGTATGGCAAGTGGCACTTGCAAAATTTTCTTAACTTTAATGAGTGAGTACTATATAGAGGTACAAGAAGTTATCTGGAAAGAGCAATCCTACATCAATGCAACTAAATAAGCGTGAAAAACAAGGGAGAACCTAGAGACACGGGTCTACAAAACTCTCCTATGTTGCCCATTGCCTTATTCTAGCAAACCACGTCAATCGCCCAGGTTTGTCTCTCCCAACCTGAAAAATAGTAGTTTTAAGAAAAGAGTGAGTATCAAGGAAAACTCTCCTATGTTGTCTATTGCCTTGTTCCAGAAAACCACGTCAATCGCCCAAACTTATCTCTCCAGGACCTGAAAAATAGTAGTTTAAAGAAAAAAGTGAGTATTAAGGACACCCAGTAAGTAACCCACTTTTGGAGTTGGTTTAAGCAGGCACATAAAATAAATCAAATTTTGACCTATAAGGCCTAAACTTTTTCATTATTCAAAGCATTTTCTATTAAACTTATCCCTTCGGCTTTAAGTGTACAACCCATTTCCTCTTTAAACTTTTAAATGTCCAACTCTTTGATGCTATGCAAACCCCTCTTGAGACCTTACCCCAGCTGATGGTTAGTTGGCATCCAATCAGTAGCGCCAAGTATTGGTTTACCAGCCCAACATATATAGGGAAAGGTATGGACCACAACCTTCGAAATCATTGACCTTTGTAAGAAATAATTAAACTTCACACACACATATGCATAAAGCCCCATAATGTATCCAGTTGATGCATAACAAACAACAAAGTCCATAAGTTTTTCAAGCTAAAAACACTTATTTACTAATAACTTTTCACGTACTTCATATTTGCAAACTTAACATAAAATTCAACACATTCCATAACAGCATGACGCAACACACATAATTCCAAACAATTACAGCAAACAAGTTCCAATCTTGGACTTGAGGTGAACCACTGTGGTTAAATCACTTACCTTAAAAATTCCTTCACGAAAAATCATACAACTGCACCAATCAAAGTCTTCATACAAGACTAAGCAAATGAAACTCTTTTGGGATTTAATTCAACTAACTCCCATGGTCTCAACCTATCAAAGAAAGCAAAAACGAACCATTTAGAACTAATTCAAACCACCCATCCTACTTTAGCAAGAATTTGAAAGAGTGTTACCCCAATGACCAGTCTACCAATACTCCTGTTTTCTTTGCAGATTGGTATCCGAAATCAGGCAAGTTCTCAAATTTGAGTTTTTTGAGACTTCTTCCGCTTGTGCCGTCGTCGCCATTAAGAGGAACCCACACTGCCGCTTGCCACAAAAACCTTGTCTCTGTTTCTTGCCAGAGCAAACTTGAAGAAGGAGAAAAACAGGGAAAACAATTAGAAAGGACTGGCGGTGGAGGAAAAACAAAAGGAGAGAGACGGTGGAGAACTTCCACGCTGAGGAGAAAAGGAAACATAAGGGTTTTCAGCTTTTCTTTTTCTTTTTTTTTTCTGATTTTTTTAAACCCACTTTCCTTCTTTTATTTGGAGGAAAAAAAAAACTTTTAAATTTTTTTTTTTTTTTTTTTTTACTCTTCTTGTAAAGAAATCCAACCCAATTTCAACACTAACCTTAAGAAAGGATCCACACCAAAATTTGCTTGGCATAATTAGAAGTTAAACTTACTTGAAAACGAATTCCACAGACCCAACTTTTGTAGGGAGAAACATTCCATTGATGAATGAAATAGAGGGATACAAGAAATCTCTCCAATGGGATAGGAAAAAAGATAGAGTATAAGAATTTAATGGAGCCTCATGATTACACTAGTTATACGCATGAGTAAGCACATAATCAAAAAAACGATCAAAGGTAAAAGACATGTCTCAGAAAGATTCGCCCATTGCGTTCCCCCCAAAGATTCCGGAAGAAGCTTCTCACAATAGCCAGCCAAAGAATTTTCCTAGAACAATCAAAAGGATGCCTCACAAGCAGAGTAGCCAAAAGATCAAAAATGGAATTAGGTAAAACCAAAAACCACCCGCAAGCATCCAAAACAAGAGTCCAAAACCGATGCGGAAAAGGGCAATGAGCAAACAAATGAGGCTGAGTCTCGGAACAATGGCAACACATAGAGCACCAAGAGGGGGAGAGATGCATGTATGACATACGACGTTGGAAACGATCAACTGTATTAATGGCACCAAGACTGAGCTCCTATAACAAAATTTTAATCTTCTTCGGGTAAGAGTCCATCCAAATTACACGATAGAGATCTTTCGGGAAGGGATCAACAGAATTGAGCAAGTCAACCGTATGAGATTTGGCAGTGCAAGAACTAGAAGAATCTAAAGGCCAGACCCAAATATCAGTAGAGGGGCAGAATCGAACAGATGTGAGAAGATGCGATAAAGTAGCCCATTCAAATAATTACTAGATCATTAAGATTACGACGAAGATGAAGATCCCAAGATTCAGTTTCAGCAATCCAAACATCAGCCACCATATCATTAGGGCGAAGGGCAAGGTGGAACATACAAGGGGAAGTAGCAGATAAAATACCACAACTAAGCCAACGATCTATCCAAAAAGAGGTTGTAGAACCATTACTAATACGGCCCTGGACACAACTATCAATCAAACCAACATTTTGACAAATGTATCTCCAAGGGGAAAGATGAAAGCCTTGATGTCTAGAAGAAGACCAATCCCTCCCACTCAAAAAGTGCTTAGCAACAATAACTTTCTGCCATAACGCATCAGGTTCAGTAACAAAACGCCACATCCATTTATCCAGGAGCACAGAATTACGGTGATGAAAATTACTAATGTCAAGGCCCCCCATTAATTTTGGACCTTGAGTAGATTCCCAGTTCATATTATGCATACCACCTACATCACGAGAGCCTTCCCAAGAGAAATCACAAACCAACTTTTGCAACATAGAAATTACAAAGCTAGGAGCACGAAACAAAGATAAGTAGTAAGTGGGTAAATTAGACAGGTGTAGCCTGAATAAGGGTATGTCTGCCACCTTCACCTTTAGAGATATATGCATATTTCCAATTATGGAGCTTGTATTTAATTTTCTCAACAACAGGATACCAAAAAGGCATACACTTAGAATTACCAACAAGAGGCAAACCCAGATAGAAAGATGGCCACCCCCCCAAAAAAAAAACCAAATTTATCCAACATCTATTGACAATTAGAATCAACGAGGTGAATACCAAGCAGCTCACTTTTTGACCAATTGATATTTAAATCAGAGGCACTCTCAAAGATACCAACCACATCAAACAGATTCAGTAAAGCTGAATGATCCGCAATAGAAAATAATAAGGTATCATCTGTAAATTGAAGATGATTTAAAGTGAGAGAAGAAATACTACTAGAATGAGAAACAATAAGACCCCGAGACGAACTGTTCTCCAAGAGATGACTCAGACAATCAGCAACCAAGATAAAGAGAAACGAAGAAAGAGGATCTCCTTGCCTAATACCACGAGAAAGAATGATCTTCCCACGAGGGCAGCCATTAAGAATAATAGAATAGTTTGCACTAGCAACACAACCTCAAATCCACTGATGCCAAACAGCCCCAAAACCTTTAGCCCGTAACATAGCATTAAAGAAATCTCAGTCCACTGTATCAAAAGCCTTCTCAAGATCCAATTTAATAACCACATCAGCCTTATTAGATGAAAACCAATAGTCAATCAGCTCATTTTCCATTAAAGCAGCATTTAAGATCTCTACCAGCCACAAAAGCTTGTTGATTAGCAGCAATAGCATGAGGGAGGACAAGTTTTAAGCAAATACAATCAAATGAGAAACTAATGAAAGAAATATAACTCCAATAGTGAAAAATTAACATTACCTTAGAGTAAAACACTGGCCGTTACATCAAATTAGACAAACACTTCTTTGACCAAACAAGCAAACTGCATCGTCATAAGATGCCATCAGCAGCCCCAACCCAACTGCTACCTTTACATTTAACTCTTCTTATCTTCATGATCTCTCTCAGTTCACTAACATTGTCCCATTTCCCAGCTTCTGCAAAAGTATTAGATAATGCCACATAAGCCCCTGGTCGACTGTTAGCACTCAACTTAAATAGCTCATTGGCAGCTATGCAGGCCATTTCAATGTTTCCATGAAGCTTTGCTGAGCTCAGTAGAGCTGCCCATACATCAGAATTAGGAGTCTCAGGCATTCGCATAATGAATTCCCATGCCTGAAGTAAACTTCCTGCACGTCCCAACAGATCAACCATGCATGCATAATGCTCCATTTTTGGTTTCAATGAGTAGTCTCTCTCCATGCTTTCAAAAATTTCCCAGCCTCTCTCTACTAGCCCTCCATGTGCACAAGCTGAGAGAGCACTAAGAAAGGTAACAAAGTTCGGCTGAATCTGGTGTTCCTCTTGCATAATGCAAAAGAGGTTAAGTGCTTCACTTGGGTATCCATTTTTGCCATATCCATCTATCATAGACGTCCATGAGAAGATATTTCTTTCTGGCATTTGGTCAAAAACTCGACGAGCATCTTCCGTTCTTCCACATTTGGAGTACATGTCTAGAAGGGCACTTCCCATTCTGATATCTGTGAAGAATTTAGTCTTCATAAGTTGACATTGGATTTGTTGGCCTGCTTCAAAAGCTGCCAACATTGAACAAGCACCGATCACACTAGAAAATGTTGAAATATTTGGTGAAAAACACAAACGCTGCATGTCAATGTAAACCTCAAGCGATTTCTTGGCATGTTCATGTGTTTTACTATAGCCTTCAACCATAGCATTGAATACGACTATATCCTTTTCAACAGTCTTGCTAAAAATTTCTTCAGCATCTTCAACCAACCCCTGATTCATATATCCTGAAATCATCGATGTCGAACATATCACATTCTTTTTCAACATCAAATCAAACACCATCCTAGCAAAACATATATCACCGTTTTTAACGTACGAGTCAACAAGCGCCGTGTAAAGTACATCATCTGGTGACACATCTGACTTCAATATCTGAGCATGGACCACTCTTCCTAAACTACGCAATACAGAGTCACCACGTGCACATGTAGACGCCTTTAAAAGCATTGAAAATGTATACCCATCAGGCCTTTCACCTGAACTGATGAGCTCACGGACGAGAGCAAGAGATTCTGGTACTTTTCCCATCTTTATGTACCCACCGATCATATAATTGTAAGCAGAAAGTGTCTTTTGAGGCAACACATCGAACACTTGACGTGCAAACTTCAATGACCCACATTTCAGGTGCAATATGAGGAGCTTGATGGAGATATTTGTATTGGGTATGAACCCAGTTTTGAGAATATGCGCATGTATCTTTTGGCCATGAGAAGGATCATCTGAATTGATGTAATGTTGCAGGGCTGATGACAAAGAAGTGAATGTTTGGTTCGAAATTTGGGTTGCAGCGATGGAGGGAACATAGTCACTTAGTGATGAGAAAACGCGGTGTGTAACTGATTGAAATCGGCCATTTTTCATCTTTCCATGACACCGGTTACAATCACTCAATTTCAGTCATCCGAATATTCTTTTCGATTTTCCAAACTTAATATTCTAGCATGAACTATTATACCATTCATCAAGCCACACTATCCAAATTTATATTTTGGAATGGATGTAGAATCTACTTACCTCGAGTGACAATCCTACAATCCTCGATCAAAAAACCACCTCTTAAACAAATGCCAACTTCCTTGAAAGGTCTTAAAACAATCACGATAAATTTTAGAAAGTAAAACTCAATTCGGAAACCTTAATGGAAATTGAGACTGTTCAAGAAGGATGTCCTTACCTAAAATCAACCATAAACCCTAATCGATCAGTTTGAAATAGTCCAAAACTATAAACAGAAAACTTCTTCATGTTAGAAACTGAACTGCCCATGAAGGAGGATGGCCGACGCAATTACTGGCAGAAAGAGACCCACGTTGTCGCCGATTCATGGAGGCTGAACGTCGGCAGGTGCGGGGTTTTATCCCCGGAGGAGAAAAGCACTAAAGGACGGAAGGGGTCGGCGGCTGTGAGGAAGAAGGAGAGGAAGAAAATAGAGGCCAGAGCTCCGACAATTGGGGAAAAAAATTATCCTTTTTAAAACGAATGTAATTTTGATCTCTAGGTAAGAAAAGACCATTATATATTTTTTTTTTAGTAAAAAAATTCAAAACCTTAATCTCTCCCTCCATTACCATTTTCTTGCAATCCTTCAAATTCCTTTTAAAACTCCTCACAACTCGTCACATTTTTTTCTTCAATATTTCGGTTCATCATCTTCAAGTTCATCAAAACATCTTCATCAAGTAAGTGTTTATGCACATTTTAGGAGGGTTTTGGTTTTGGATTTTTTGGCATCTTGATTTTATGGGTTTTCATGGGGTTTCATAATGTTTTTGATTTCTTTGTTAAAAAAATGTTCCATTTTAGAATGATTTTGAGACCTATAGATAGTATATGAGTTGATTTGTACATTAGAACCCATTTTTTTGCTTTAAACTCCGATTTTCGAACTTTGAGTATCTCCAATTCGATGATGCCCGATCGGGCTTCTTTAGATATTCACTGGGTAGGGGAAATTGTGACCGAGCGGCACCGGGAAGGGGGATGGGCCGGGCGAGATGGGGTAGGACTGGGCTAGTTAGAGAGAGAGATTGATCGGGAAGGGGATTGACCGGGGCAGGGCGCGAGACCAGTAAGGAACGGGCGGGTATGGGTTTAGCCTAGTCCCGGGACCGACCGGGTATGGGGTCAGGCGACTTGGGAAACGAGGTGAGACCAGGCAAGAAGGGGGAGGGACGGTCGAGCTAGTTTGTGGCCCGATCCTGGGACCAGTCGGGTATGGGGTCAAGCGACTTGGGAAACGAGGTGAGATCGAGCAAGAAGGGGTGAAGAGGCGAGCGGTTCAAAAAATTAGCTACTAGTTTTTGGCCCGGTCGGACCCAAGACCGGGCCAAAAATCAGTAGCTTATTTTTTGGATCTGGCGACTGGGGACCAAGAAGGGGCCAAACCAGGCAATCTTCAAACCTAGCTACTGGTTTTTAGCCCGGTTCTAAGCCCGACCGGGTATTGGGCCAGGCCAAAAATAGTAGCTTTTTTAAAAAAAAATTAAATATTCTAATGCATTGTTATGTTGTGTTTACTTCTAATTTATATATTTGATGAAAAATGTAGGTTATAATGGAACTAGAAATGAAGGTTCATCCTAATGATCATTTTCCTGCAGCCCTTTCATGTTGTTCCCATATAGGAAAGGTTATCTCTAAAATTAAGAAAAAACTAACTCCTGCACAATTAGTCATATTTGGACAAACATGTTTTGGTCATCTCTTTGATACAAACATCATCTTTAATTGACCACTTATCCATTTTATATTTCTTCGATAAGTAAAGGAAATTAGGAGAGATATTATTAATTTTAATCTTATGGGGAATATGTATCATTCAGCCAAATGGAGTTTGACCTTATTACAGGACTCAAATATCAAACTAGAATTGTGAGGGGAGAAAATCATTTTGTCACTCAGAGCTAAGTATCTAAATGATAATGAGGGTATGAAGACATATGAGTTGGACTATATTTTTCTAACACTTGAGTTTGAAAACGATGTTGACGCAGTGAAAATTACATTGTTTTATTTTATTGAGTTTTCTATAATGGATAGAGAGAGGAAAAAAACAAATGAATTTTAAAAATTTAGCGATCATAGATGACTATAATAGATTTTGTATTGAAGATTGGAGTAAGAAAATTTTTGGAAATACAATCAAACGACTTAAATAAGGACTGAAAGATAAAACATTGGCGTATAAGGGCAATGTAGATGGAAAACAATAGACATACAGTCTTTACAGGTTTTCTCATGCTTTTTAAGTAATTTAGTTAATTTGATTTAATGAATATTCATTGAATTGCACCACTAATACATACTTACATTTCATATTGGTATGGGCATACGAAACGATTTCATCATTACCCAGTCACGTTGCAAACAAATTGAATGACAATGCGATACCACGCATTTTGAAATGGTTGCTCACATTCTCCTCCATATGGAGTTATTAGAGACGAAATCTTCAGGTCAGATGCAGTATGTTCCTTTTTTCTATTTTTGAGTTAGATTTTTTTTTCCATGATTATAGCTACTTAGTTTATTTATTCATGATTACAATTTTTTGTAGATAAAAATCACATTGCAACTCGTTCCATCTGAGGAAGAGATTCAATTCATGAATCGTGTTATGGAGCCACCCATCCTTCCAGTTGAACCACCTGCACCACCTACACCACCTCTACCCACAAATGATGGCAATGTTGTTGGACCATTGGAACTACCTCTACCCACAAATGATGAGGATGTTGCTGGACCTTCAAACACTAAGGAGGTTGATCACAGTGATAGTCAACGAATCCAACACTAGAAAACCAAGAAGAAGCGGAAGAAGTATCACAAATTGATTAAGTTAATCAAAGGTATTGATCATCGCATGGATGAAACGTGACTTAAAGAGCATTAAAAAGTACTTGCGACAATTATCAAAGGTAAGGATATCCTTCTAGTTGAACCACATGCACCACCTACATCACCTCTATCCACAAATGATGGCGATGGTATATCCTTCTAGTTGAACCACCTACACCACCTCTACCCACAAATGATAGCCATGTTGCTGGACCTTCAAAACTAAGGAGGTTGATCACAGTGATAGTCAACGAAGCCATCATGGAAAGATCAAGAAGAAGCAGAAGAAGTATCGCAAATTGGTTAAGTTAATCAAAGGTCTTGATCGTCGCATAGAAAGTTTGGAACATGACTTAAAAAGCATTAAAAAGTACTTGCAATGATTATCGAAGGTAAAGATATACCATTATGATCCTTGTTGTATGTTCTCTTCATACGTAATTTATCCTATCTAATACCTATGCATGCAGAGAAAATATGTTGATTGCATTAGAGGTGGGGATCATTAGAGGTATGAGTGATCATGCTGTGACAAACGATGGTGATAGGGATGGTCATTCTCATGGAGCTCTAGGTGTTGTAGGTGATGATATGGTACCTGTGGTTTCAGGTGATGATGTTATAGATGGAGGGTCGGGCATTGATGGGCAGAAGGATGAGGTATGACCTCGTTGAGATGTTAACGATCAAAACTATTGATATAATATTGTCGTTGAGAAGTTAGGATATATGGTCATGATCCTTATTGTTTGTTCTTATCATCGTTGTCTATCTATTTAGTATGTAGGTAAATTTTTTATTATAATTCTGAATAATAATTGAAATTTTATTATTTTTTTGATCGTATAACACTATAATTGACACAGAAGTGTAGCCATCATTTATAAGTTCACAATACTTTATTAATTATATAGGTTGATCGAATAACACTATTCTTATTAATAATAGTGTAGCCACAATAAATAATAATAGTGTAGCCATTATTTATTGTGTAGGTTGTCGATATAAGTTCACAAGACACAAAAAATCTTAATGTAATAGAAGGTCGTGGTGGTCGAATGGGAAAATTTTTTTGGAAATTAACTACACCGTGGAAAGACACAAGGAAGTATGGGAAGAGGGAAAAAATGCAACAAAAGTACGATCCCCTCGTTGGCATACCTAAAGATTTTAACATTAAATTTCAGAAGTGGATAGACAACGTTGACCCTATTGCGATGATATAGAGGAATGCTTATGCTCAAATGGATAAAAAAAAATGGTTTAATAGTCTGTTAACACTGTCCGAATGGATGAATGATGAGTTATATAACCTTTAATGAAGATTGTCATGTGTGTATAGGTGTCCCTATTTAATTAAACACTCAACATTGCCATGCAAGTAATAGACACATTATTTATGTCCATAAAAACGAAACTACAAGCCCAACCGGACTTGTGTCGTCGAAAATTTGTCATAGCTGACATTGTAGTAACGGTACATTATATACATTATTCCATAGGTTCATGCAATCAACGTTGTCTGATTTTCTCATTGCTTTAGAACTTCCTAAGACATGATCGACATACTATCAATTGGAGTAAGGCGAAGAACATATTAAAGTACGTCAATGGTAAACACACTGACCACGATGTACCTTGGAAAACCATTGATGCTATTTACATGCCTTTCAACCTCTCTGGGATGCATTGGGTGCTTGTTTGTACGGACTTACAGGTCAGAGAATTAATCGTGTTCGATTCATTGATTGGATTACATTCGAATGCAGACTTGGAATGTGAAATGAGATCAGTGTGCGAAAACTTTCCCAGTTTACTCCTTGATGGTTCGATAATGGAGCCTCATAATCTTCTAGTTGATCGATGGATTCTATGCCCAGATGCTTTTTTGCCTCAACAACATGAGAGTGGTGACTGTGATATGTTCACATGTAAATTTTTCGAATATGATGTAACTGGGTCCAAAATGGACACCTTAACACAAGATAGAATGACATATTTTCGTGTTGGAAACCCTAAAATGTAATATATTTATAATGTTGGGAATGTCCTAGAACTCGCACTTTGTAAATTTTGTGTTAAACATTTATATTTATCAATAAATTATTATTTAGTTTTTTAATTCAATAAAGACATTTTTATTGCATTCTATAATGAAAATCCATTAAACAAATCCATGACTATAGTATGAATACTTTAACTTTATGTGATGATATAAACATGATCAAGTTATAGTATATAGCCTAAATGGTCTATAAGTATACGGATGGAGTTGGGTGTTTCATCCTGGTAACATTATTGGATGCAGCCTATTTCGTATACTGATACAAATGATGTGATCCCATAGATCATTCATGTAGAGACATATGAGTAAGGGCATCCTATGCAATGAGTTTGCATAAGACTGGACTTTAAGTAGTCACTTTTCTTTATAACGACCGTTTATTGTTAAAACTGACTATTTCATGAAGGAACTCTTAAACAAAATTATCCATGAGCGGGATCAGGTGATTTCATTATGACTGAATTACCACACACACATTCTAACAAATAAATATGCATTGTAACACTAATTATAGGCATGCTTTAACAATTAAAATACAAAAAGACTGAGTAAACGTACCAATTGAAGACAATCTTCACTCGAACTCAGTCCAGCGGAAGCGACTCCTCTATGATTCTTATCGCCCAGCAATCAATCGCCTAATAGCACCACGATCGTCTACACAAACGACAGCGCACGAACAAACACCAACTGGGGACGACACCACCACTCGAAGTCCTTGGTATTCTCGAAGTAAGAATCCAAAGAGTGGACTTTGATGGAATTGGTAGAGGGAGGAGGAAAAGACGATCGTGTAGAAAGAACAAACAAGTGGGAGATAATAAATGACTATCGTATAGTCGAGTGCTCATCATTTAGAGAAAGGTACATGTTCGTGTAGGTTTTACTAAGCATCGTCTAGCAAATGTTAAGCGATCATTTAGGTCTGCTCAGCGTGCTAAGTGATCGTTTAGAAATTGTGTGTGATCGTTTAGTACGTGGGTGTGCGATCGTTTAGAACGATGAGTGTTATCGTATAGGCTCTCAACGCTAAGCGATCGTGAAGTTTTCACACCGTGAGCGAATTTTCGAACTCTTTACAAAATAAAAACAATTTTCATTTTATTCTTCAGTTACAATAACCGAAATTGATCTTCTCACTTTCACACGATTCAGGAGAAATTCTTGGTCAATTATCACATAACTGCCTAATTAATTAATTAATGAATATAATCATATTATATTTTTAACCTATAGTTTGATATCATATATCTGCTATAGTAATTTCTCCTCTACTTTATATAAATCATATTTATACCTCATTTTTCTTCAAAATAATGTATCTCATACATTTAGTCAATTATATCATATATAATTAACCATTTCATATATAATTGAACTCTGTCTTGTCAATTTGAACATTCAAACTGACCCAAAAACTGATTCTCTACTTTATCCAAGCTACCAAAGGGACTTTATAGACTTGTGGCTTGAAGCTCCAACAAGTATGTAAATAGCTTACTAAACTCTTTAGCCACGAGATCCACCATCCGTTAACTGCTAGGCATTTCACTAATGACCAACAACTGGATTCTTCTTACCACAAATATATTTTTGTGTCTATCGAATATAACCAATCATGAGTACGACCCTTCACAGATGCTCGTAAGTACAACTGAGCTAATTTACCATTTTGCCCCTATAGTTACATCTCACGACTTAAGTACCACCGATTTCTCTAATGAACAGTACAACATAGTCCAACTATGTATGAATACCTTTTGGGCCAAGAGAAGGTGTGTGGCGCCATATCATTCAAGCCCTGTAATCAGCCCTTAAGGGAGCTATCTATCTACTTATGTAGTTGTGTTCCCAGCTCCCAAATCAGACGAATTCTCAAAGTGGTAGGTTTGAATCGACAACCTGGCCACTCGCACCCATGCAAATCAAAGAACTGCCCTCAATGGCAGGAGTTCCCAACTCACTCAGGATTGAGGTCATTTACCTATGATCATCCTAGTGAAGTGAAGTCTCTGTCATGAACGGTGTTATATAACGATACGTTAACACTTCGTGGTCAGGTCTTATACAAACTCTTTGTATATGACGCTCCCGCTCGCATATCCCCTACATGAATGATCAGGATCAGACCATCTGTGACAAGTCACAACACTTGTGACCATTCCACAAAGCAGGCCGCATCCGTAGCGTTACCATGATAAGGTTTCCCTCCTATATCCATATACTACAGACCATTTTGATTATCACTTAAGATACATGATCCACTTGTATGTCACCACATACATGCTTAAGTTACATATAGATAACTAGGGATTTTAGGTTTATTGGTTTGTGGTAAAGCAAAGAAAACAAACAACTAAGCAAAATCAAGAAGTGAAGTAAAATATCATATATTATACATCACAAGCGTTCGTACAAACTGTTTACAAAATACAGGACACGAGACTTTAGGGCATCAACCCCAACATTTCAAACTAAAATGACCTAAGGTAACACGATCTTAATCCTGAGCTAACTATGAACTCTTATTTGGGGATTATCCTTTGATCTACATAGGTGAGAATAGTCCAACAACACTACTCAATAAGCCTTCCATTTTAGGGATAAGACCGGGTAAATAGCTAGGGACATAGTTATGTAAGATGGAATTCGCTCCTACTCGACTTAGGGTTAGCAGATAGGTTGTTCTCTTAAGTACTGATGCCTAGTCTTAAACAACAGGGTCCTGCCCTCTCTTGGTAGAGAGGGATATGATTTATAAATAGTATTACAAATCAGTTGTTCAATAGAGGGTTGGTGGGAACTTAAGGTGCAAGATGTATTTACAGGGGTAAAACGATAATTTTGACCCAATTGTAAATACGAACGACCTGTGAAGGAATCGACTTACTAATTATGATCGAAATAGACAGAAATATATTTACAGTGAGGAGAGTGCAACTATCGAGCTATAGTAGTGCGTCTTGATAGTTAACGAATAGTAATTAATTCAGTTTAAAGAGTTTAATTGATTAATTACAAATCGTTGGAGTATTAGATGAATTTTAGAATTAGGGTTATGAATTTGAAATGTTCAAATTCAATTATTAGGGTTTTCAATTTATTGTATTTGATACAATTAAAAATGTTTAATTTAGTTGAAATTAAACGGAATTGGAGAATTGGTTTATATTTAAATTATGATTTAAATATGCAATTGAATCATATTGGTGGAATTGGTGTTTTATTAACTTAATATTAAGATATTAAATTGATTTTCTATTAATAAAAAGGTTTAATTAAAATAAAATTAGTTTTGAATAAATTATTTTTATAAAAACAAATTTTAAATAAAATAGTTTTATTTAAAACAAAAACCAATTTTAGGAAAATTGATTTTAAAATCAAAATTAAAGAGAAAGTAAAATTTTCCAATTTTTGGGAAAAATCCACTATCTCTTTAAAGTGGGAATTCACTAATTTCCATCAAATTCTTCAAGGAGGAGTTGTCTTCCATGCAGCCTAATGATCCTACATGTTTTAGTGCATATATAAATGTTGCATGCAGAGAAATTAGATAAGATTGTTTGGAGTTTTAACTAAATTGCTGAAAATTTGAAAACCCTCTCAAACCCATCAAAATTCCTCTCCAATTCAGTTAGATTTGAGTATTTTCATCACATATTCCCTCTTGAGCTTTGTATAAAAGATCTTGGTGGTGGTCTCGTTGAACTTTCAAGCTCAATCTTGGAGTATTACTGCTGAATTCGTAGATTAAGTCTTCAAAGATAATGTTTTCTACAAACCCTCTTTGAATTTCACTTGAATAGCATGTTTAAAACTCAAATTAAGTGTAGTTAGAGTGCTTATTGGGTTTAATTTATTCTGCTGCATGTTAGATTACTCCTTCATATATTAATTATTATATTTATAATCAGTTCGATTTGGGTTGAACTGAAATTTTATTTTGTCAATCCACATATTGAACCGAACCGGTCGATTCTTTAAAATCCCAACCCAAATCAAACTAGAAATTAAGGGTGTTCAACCTGGTAACTTGATCAATCTGGACTACTGGTTGGGTTGGATTGAAAATTTTGAAAAATTTAAAAATCAGGTCGATTTTTGGGTTCATTATTTTTCTGACCGGGTCGACTTAACCCGACCCATAATCATGTACTTTTTTAAAAAAAATTATTTGTATATTGACACATACATTATTAATTTAGGTTTTCAACTCTCAAACCTTTCTCAATTGCTCACATCTCCCTTTCAATCTCACTGTGTCTCTTAGTCGTTCCTCCCAATTTCTCAATCATTCATCTTCATCAATCCATCATAGGTCTCTCAGTCACTCGTCTTCGTCTGGTTGTTGCTCATCTCCGTCTAACTCCCAATATTTAATCATTTGTCTTTCTCTTAATGTTCCATAGTATTCCTTTCAATCCCTCATACTCTTGTAATCTCCCTTACAATCTTTCTGTCGTATGTCTTCCTTAGTCCCTCCTTCACTCTGTCTCTCCCCGTCCGCCTACCGTTTGTCTCCCTTTGGCTCCTAATCTCCCAGCCACTCATCTCTCCCAGAAAAACTCCCTAACTCGGGCCAACCAAACCGATGTACACCCTAATAGAAATTTCTCAAATCTAACCCAACCCTTATGGTTTAGGTTAGGTTGCTTGAGTTCTTCAGGTTGTCGAGTTTTTTTTAACACCCCTAGTTATAAAGGGATGCTTTATCTAGACTACTACCATACTCCTACCTCTCAATAGTCAATTTTGTCCATGTTGGTTCAGTAATTAAGGGCTTCAAATCCAAGATCCCGACCAAGTATGATAGTGACACTTGTAAACCTTTATCAAATTAAATGAGTGAAATGGCTTCTAAGTCAAAGAACCATATGTTAGCCATTCTTTCTCTGCCTTCAATAGTTATTACTACTTCACAAGACAAGGCACCATCTTCATCTGAGATGCTAGCTACATTTTCCTGAGGATTTGAGTATTTCTTGTTTAAATTCCAACAATCCTTCTTTAGATATCTTTTTTAGATATCCATTCTTTTCGCAATTGTAGCACTTCTTACTTCTTGATTTTGACATTCCTTGATTTCGGCTCCCACTTGAGCCACTATCCATTGACTTGCCTCTTTTCACCACCAGTGCTTCTACCTGTTGTGAACTTACCAACTTATCTTTTTGTGTCTTGTACTAACTTTCTTCTTCCAAGACAGGAACTCCAATATCTTCAAAGTTTATATAGTAGATGAGAGCATTATTTGACAGGTTGATGATAAGTTGATCTATAAATTATAAAGACTTTGAAGTAGAAGTTCAACACATTCATTTGGCTCTATTTTATAACCCAATAACGTGAGTTGAGAAGATAGAGTTTTCATCGTGTTCATGTGCTTTGTCATTGACGTGGATTTTGACATTCGAAGAGTATACAACTTTCTCTTAAGAAAAATCTTGTTGTGAAGTGATTTGGCCTTGTACAATTTTGTGAGACGATACCAAAATCTCCTTTGCAGTTCTTTTCTCCTCTATGTTTGACAATATATCATTTGCTAATGCTAGATGAATATTTGCAATAGCATTCCCATCCATCTCGTTCCACTTGTTGTCATCTGTGATCTCCGTCGACCTCTCACTGATGGTTACAAGGCAATTATCTTTTCTTAAGATAACCTTCATCTTTAACTTTCACAACGAAAAGTTTTATTGAACTTCTCAATCTTGAACTTTTCCGTCATTACTTTTATCATGAATCGTAAACAATCAGCCCATGCCTCTTAATTCGGGTAAAAAATACCTAACTTCTTTTTTTTTTTTTATGCGGAGGATCCACTATTAATGGCAACCATAGAGCACACGATAAGTAGATACTCATACCCAAAACTAAGCTATGATATCATTTGTAATAAAAAAAGAATCGTGACCGAATTGAGTAAGATCACGACTAACTTAGATTGGGAATGATAATAATGAAGAAAAAGAAGAGAGAGAATAATACACAGTGATTTTACATGGAAGTAGAAGTATTCCACTATATAAAATAGGAGTTACAAATGTTCTTTCTTATAGAGGAATAACCAACTCTCCTTGAAGAAGAAACCCTCTCTATTTTATCTCCTACACTGTTTTCATTTATTAGTGATTTTGGGATGACTTGGCAACCAGAGATCCCCCACATACTTATAGCCCAAAGAAACTTGCCCATCGCAAATCCAATAGCTCCAAATTATCCTTGATCAAAGTGAAAGATCCAATAGCTCCAAACTTCTTAATCAATGTGAAAGATCTAAGGGCTCCAAATTGATCTTAGAAAAAGTGCAAGATCCAATGGCCCAAATTGTCTTCCAAGAAACTTCTTGAATAATAATAAAAATTCTTGAAGAATCTTGAAGATTATTTAACAACCTCCCACTTGGAGATTTGATCGATAATCAATCACATGTTTGCACCATTCTTTCTAGACTTTTTAGACCTATTTTAAAAAATTCAGTGACTAAAAAGTTACATTTTCAAAATTTAGAGACCAAATACATTTATTCTAAAAAATTCGGAGACTAAAAATATATGTTTTGAAAATTTTGGGACCAAATACATGTCTTTAAAACTTGGGGTTTAAAAAGGTAACTTTTCTAAACTTTAATTTACTAAAAATTTGCATTTGTCAAAAGACTTTTAGGTCATAATTTAATAGGGACAGATAATTATTTGTGGTTTAAAAATTAGAAGTCATTTTGCATTAGTAAAATCAAGAGAAGGAAATATGTTGGCTTCTGACACAGTGAGTTCACTGGACCTTGAAACTCATTCTTCATATAGTCGTGAGCACTTATACAGCCCATAAAACACAGTTCCACATTAAACGAAAAACTTAAATATAAGTTAGCTTTATTTTTTTGTTATGTTTCTTCTTCTTTTGTATTGTAATATAAATTTATAATAAATAATTAAGAAAAAAAAGGCTAATAATTCACAGTTTTGGTTAAAATAAAAATTTAGTCAATATTTTTCAAAACGGAGAGGATTCAAAAGATAACTTTTCCTAATATGATATAGAAATTTATAGATGAAAGTAGTAAGTTTAATCTTAAAAAAAAATTAAAAATCAAATAATGTCAATGTAGTATTTTAATCACACTTATATAGTTATATTTATCTAACATTGAAATTTTGTAGGCAATTTGAACATAATTCAATAATTTGTTAAGGCATATATGGAGGTTGGAAGCTCTCCTACCATTCTACTTTACATTTAGGGTATTGGGTTTGGTTGATTGTGGGTTGGCTAAAAAAAAATATGGGTTGGCCCAACCCAACCCGAATATATATATATATATATATATTCCTTTTTGTTTAAAGTTTGGTTTTTTTTGTATTAATTAATTTTTGAATTTTTAATATTTTTCTTTTAAAATTATTATGATATTTGTTTTTGTTTAAAGTTTACAATAAATATTATAGATATTTGGTATTTAGCATCTTAATTTTATGAGATTTTAGTTATTAGTTATGTGTTGTATATAAATTTACATATTTTTCATTAAAAATTTTAAAAAAAAGTTATAACCCGACAACCCAACCCGAATTTTAAGAGTTGAGCTGGGTTGGGTTAGAAACTTTATTTGAATCATTTGGGTTACCAATCAATCCAACCCAAATTTTCGGGTTGGTCCAAAAAATACCTTCAACCTAATCCAACCCAACCCATCTACACCCCTAGTTAAAATAACTTCAACCCAACCCAACCCAACTCATCTACACCCCTAGTTAGAATTAGAGATGTCCAATTTCCCTACGGGGACGGACCCCGCGGTTGGGGCGAGGATTTTCCGATTAGGCGGGGAATGGGGGAGGGAATGGAAAAAAATTGAGCTAAACAAGGACGGGAAATGCATTCCCCATCCCCACCCCACCTCGCCCTGTTTATTTATTATTGGAAAAGATAAAGAATATGTTTAAATTGAATATTTAAATTTAGATTATATATGTGAATAACTTGATTTATATTTATTTATTTCTACTAAAAAATTAATTATCTTTTTAAGCCAAAATTTGAGTAATTTTTAAATTCAGAACCCGATCTCTAGGGGAATCCCCACCCCGATCCCCGTGAAAAATTTCACGGGGATGGAGAATGAAATGGAGAGCAGGGACGGGGATGGGGCCCATGTTTGTTTCCTAGGAATATGTTTTATGAATGCCTAGGAATTATTGATAATTGTGCTTGTTTTGCAGAATTTGTTACATTGAAATGTTTAAAATTTATGTAGCTTTCCAATAATGTCCATACAACTAATCATATAATTTTCTCATGGATTTAATATAATTCGAATTTATATAATATATTTATTTTTTATTAATTAAATTTATTTTTATACATTATTTTTTTCAACAAATTAATCTTTATTAATTTAATATTCTTTATAAAATAAATATTGATTTGAATTTGAATATCCTTCTAAAAAGATTTTTTTTTAAAAAAAAACTATGATATAACCAAAATAAAATAATATAAAAAACATCCTTATTCATTTCATCAAAGGATATTCCTTCCTATCTCATGTCCACATTCAAAGAAGAGAAATAATCAAGTTTAAAACATTTTTATTCTTCCAAACAATAACTAAGACTAGCTTAGACAGAAAAAAAAAAAAAAAAAAAAAAAAAACTCAATAATTCTTTCCACAAATAAAACACAAAAAACTGGGGATCCTTCTCAACACAAAGTAAACATGCCTATCGCATAGCAATCGTAGATTTTTTATATTTTGAAACGAATTTGAATAAAAAATCTAATCTTTTAACAAAAGGAAAAAAAAAAATCAAATATTTTACCTCCATTCCATTACAAGACTTTCTGTCAAAACAATGTAGATTTTCCATATTTTGAAAAAAAAGAACTTGAATAAAAAAATCTAATCTTTTAACAAAAAGAAAAAAAATCTTTTTTTTTTAAATTTCATTTCCATGGTTGGACTTTCTATCAAAACAATTGTAAATTGACTTTCTCCTCAAACAATTGTAGATTATTTAGAAAACTTGAATAAAAAATCAAATCCTTTTAACAGGAAAAGGAAAAAAAATCAAATCTTTTATCTTTATTTTATAGTTGGACTTTCTATCAAAACAATGATAGATTTTTTATATCTTGAAACAAACTTGAACACAAAATCTAATTTTTTAATAAATAAATAAATAAAATAAGTATAGTTTTTTTTTTTTTTACGGTCTTGACTTAAATTGAGAATTCAATAATACTTTAATTAAGAGCTTAAAAATTAATTATATCTTTTTTAAAATTAAAAAAAAAACTGAAATTTTAAGAGAATTAATAGACACTTCTAAAATTAAAGTTTGATACAATAGAAGTGGTACCATAATAATAAAGTCTAGATTCAACTCTCAATAAGGAGGACATACGATTTTTTTAGACAAAAAAAATAAAGATTTCTAAATTGTGCTATGGTCTCAACAAAATAAACCTCATTCAAAATTTTTTCTAAAAATAAAACACACATACACAAAGTAACCTTAATTATGATTTGGTCTCAATAAAGAAGGCAATTAAAGAAAATACATAAACCCAATCTAAAGTGCGCTCTATGCTAAATGAGAGACAATGAGACCTTCAATTCTAAAGTAAGATCTCAACATAAATCTCATATGGAAAAAAAAACAAAATGATTAAAATTAAATAGACAACATCAATGACAAAAATGTGAAAAAAGTAGGAAAAAAAAGAAGAAATTAAGAAAGGGAATGCAAAATGGAGAAAAGGTAAGAAAATGAATGTAAAAATACCTTGTACAAAATTTACTAGAATTCTATATGAGATACTCCATGCAGATGAAACCTAACTAAAAAGTGGCAAGAGATAGAAAACAATATGGTGATCAATTATATACTAATTAGGGATAAGGGTAATGATTGTAATTTTACGGATGTCTGATAGCATGAAATCTTGAAATCTCATCGTTTCAACAGGAATGTATAGAATAAAGGGATTTTAGGATGTTGCGTATCTTTGGTGACTATTTTAAAATTACCACCATATAAATAAAGAAATCTAGATATCCCAGAGGTGGTAATCTAAAATTGCCCCAAAACAAACAACCTGTGAAAGAGAGAAGAAGAAAAAAACATATTAAAATCCAACCATTTTTCGATAAGTTTTAAAACTTTTCACCACCCTTTATCCATCTCACCAAAAAGTATAAAAAAAAAACCCTTCCATAATAATTATAAAAAATATGGTCGGTCAAATTAGTTAATAAAGCTCAGGTATGATTGAGTTAGTTTTATCATAATTTAATGGTTTTTTTTTTTAAAAAAAATTAATATTTAGATAAGATCTAGCCACAAAAAAAAAAAAAAAAAAAAAAAAAAATAAAAAAAAAAGAAAAAAAGAAGAGAAAAGATCTAATATTGCGAACATGTGAATTAAATTTAGTACTTTTTGGTTATAAAATGGATAAGCTCAATTGAAATTAATGTTCACTGAGTTTTAGATATTACAACGGTCGCATCCAATATTCTAAACTTTGTATTGCTTTCGATGTTAAAAGGAAATGAACGGAGGGGGATAATATTATTTTGGTTATGAATATCGAGAATTTGCTATTGGTTTATTTTCTACCCGTTTATAAAAATGACTAAATTTAATTGTTTCAGATCAATAATAATTTGTGGTTCAAATCTTCTATTCCCAATTATATTTAGAAAAAAAAAAAAAAAAAACTGTACCTAATAAAATTAAATTGTGAGATTGAAAATTTATTAAGTTTCACGCAGTATCCACAACTCCTTTCCGCGCTTCACGGGCGAGGTCTCTGGTCCGAGTGGGGATTTTATATCAGCGAAGGAAAAAACTCTTGAATTCGAAAATGGAAATCAATTTTTTGTTTAAATTGATTTTTTTGAAAATTTATTAAGTTTCACTCAATTCATTTTATAGAAATAGAAACACATTGTTAATGACTAAATATATAAAAAGAATATGATTAAAAAGCTAAAGGTCGCATTTTGTAAAGACATCAAGTGCCCTACTACCTATCCCTATTGTAATTGGAAAATTGAAACAATTGAGCATACCCTCATTTTCTGCAGTCGCACCAACGAAATATGAAATCTTCTTCTCCCCAAAACCCTTAATCTTTCCTCCTCTTTAGTGCCATTTATTGATATATTGGGGTCGGTGATATTCCAAGCTTCTTAGAGCTTTCTTTGGCTTGTATGATTTGTTGGGCCATCTGGAATGACAATAAATTTGTGCTACACGAGAATGTGGTACTCCTGTCTCTGTTAAAAGTTTCTTGGATTCCTACTTTAAGGAATTTCAAAATAAGCAGCCTTGTCGTTCTTCTATTGTTCAAGCTTCTCCACTTCATAGCCATTCTACTCAAGCGTTGGTCTCTCTGCCTACTACATTTTTTAGAAAAATTCTAATGGGTAGCAATATTAAGATTAATATCAAATATAGCACACGGATAAAATAATTGCACATATGGCACAAATTGATCAATCAACCTGCTTATTTTTTTTCCTTTTCCAAATTTGCCCCTGTTTATAATATGGCACAAATTGTTCAATCCACCTACTTATTTCTTCTTCCTTTCTTTTTCTTTTTTTTTTCTTTGCTATGTTTTACAATTTCCATTCCAATTGTTCTTCACAATTTCAGCCTCGACTTAGTGAATTATTAATAAAGTAGAATCTCAAATTGAAGCATGAGTTGGATGCCCAACCTTATTGGTGCTTTTCTCTGCCATCTCTGATCCAAATCTACGGCCAAGAATTGTTCCCAAAAACCCAAACTTTAATTAAAATTGATATGCCACCGCCTGTCATATACCATCAAATAATTTAATTTTCTTTTCTTTTCCTGTTTTATATTATTTAACAAATATAGGTAAGAAATGGATCTAATTTTTAATTTATGTATTAATATAGGCTATATCTTGGTACGACTTTTATTTAATGCTTTACTTTTTTATCATTTGCTTTGTCCTCTTTGTTTGTTAATTTATTGGTGATATCTAGTGAGACAAATCTTGTTACTGATATATGTGTATATATGTTGGGATTGATATCCTAAATCTATCTCTCTTATATTCTCTTAGTTTGTACACTTGTATAAACAAATTGTTATTAATAAGATAATTGCTATTTTATGTACACCGACTCAATTTAATAAACTAAAATCCTAAGTTATTTTATGTAACTTAAATATGTATATGGAAACATACAGGTGGATCATGTTTAAGTGATAATGTAACATCCCACACCTTTTTATTTATTTATTAATAATGTAAAACTTTTCCCTTTTCAGTAATTGTTCTTAGTTGAAGGACATGTTTGGAATTCTGAATTTAAAGTATAAATGCGAGGATTTAAGTGTTGTCGTGGAATTTATTAAAAAATTATTCAATTTGAAAAGTTATGGCAGGAATTAATTATTTTTGGAAAAAGGAAAGGAATTAAATGTATAAAGTGGGTTAAGGAAAGGATCTAATTAGAGTTATACTATTTTCCTTTTATTATTATTATTTATTATTATTTTTATTATTATTATTTATTATTATTTTTATTATTATCATTATTATTACTACTATTATTATTAGTATATTTTATTAAAATAAAAAGGACCCCCCCCACCTTCTCCCTCACTTACGTGAGCTTCCCCTCTCCGTTTTCTTCTTCCTTTCCACACACCCAGCCGCCACACCCCCAGTCATCGTGCACCTCCAAACGACCACCGTTCTTCGACCTTGAAGCGCTGCACGTCCGCTTTCAACCTGTCGCACCACTGTATCTAGCCCCTGCGTGCTACCAGTCGCCCAGCCATCGACCTCCCTCGAACTACATTCCTCGCCATTCGTGGGTTTCGGCCAACCAGATCCCGCCAGTCAGACCACGTCGCTCGCCGACGCGTCGTCCCTTTCAGTTGTATGTTCTGTCCGCGAGCAACCAGAAGCTCTCCAGCCGCTGCCGTGAGCCTCCGTCCAGCTGGGCCGCTCGTCCAAATTCCTTCCATCCGTGTGTCCGCCGCCCCAGCCTCACCACTGTCGGTCGCCATCGTCCCTCCCGCGTCGGGTCCGCTTTGGTCTTTGTCGAAATCTTGGATTAAGGGTAAGTGTAACTTGTTTTGATTGGATTCCTTGAGGATTTTGAGCAGTCACTAGAGTTTAGCCTTGAATTGTTGGTACACGTCATGTTTTGGATGTAGGGCAAAATTTTAGGTTGCTGAAGTTGTCGTCTAGCCGAGTAAAGGGGTAGTCGACGAATCTTGGTGAAGAGTAAGGCTCTAAACTTATGTGGGTTGTTAAGCATGTTGTATATTTATGAATTTCTCGATTTAAGTTTGACTGAACCATGGACTGTGGCCTAAAATACTTTGCCATGATGTTGGGTGTTAGGTTTGGATCTTGAGTTGTCCTGGTGTCTTTGTTTTGGGTGATTTAAGTTTGATCCTGTGGGCTTTGGGTTTCGTTGGACAAGGAAGAGGTTGAGCTTGCTAGTTTCTAGAGTTTGCGAGTAAAGGTAAGTAATCTTACTACTGGAACTGCCCACGGGCCAGGCTTTAATTTTGTATGCTAGCATAATAAGCGTATGTTATGGTAAATTTTAGCATATTGATTGACAGTATGACCTGAATCAAAGTATGTTCTAGCACGGATTCTGATTTGTTTACATACACACCTAAGTGCTTGATCGTTAATATGTGATAGTATGTGTTTTCATATGTCGATGTCTGATCTGCTGGTGTTGAGGCATACTTGCATGTTGTGGATTTATGATATAAGTTATACATGGATGATGTATAATATGTTATTAAGAATTATGTGTATGTGATGAAGCCATGGTATCAAGGATTTTTATGTATGTTTTAGAACTGTACAATGTTGAATCATAGCACGTTAAGACTGTGTGAATATCCTCATTGATTAGTTAGATGCTCACCAGTTTGTGTTTCCTTCGGGATTCACCAGTTTTGTGTTTCCTTCGGGATTCACCAGTTTGTGTTTCCTTCGGGATTCACCAGTTTTGTGTTTCCTTCGGGATTCACCAGTTTTGTGTTTCCTCCGGGATTCACCAGTTTTGTGTTTCCTCCGGGATTCACCAGTTTTGTGTTTCCTCCGGGATTCACCAGTTTTGTGTTTCCTCCGGGATTCACCAGTTTTGTGTTTCCTTCGGGATTCACCAGTTTTGTGGGCATACTTAACTACAATAGGATAGGACTCAGTCTCTTATATGTTACATGTATTTATGTGCCATATGTGGGTATCTAGAGGACATAGATGCCTAGCCTGACCCCAGTGGTGGGGTTACTTACTGAGTATTTCATACTCATTCTTTCTTATGTTGATGTTTCAGGTAAGGGTAGAGATGCACCAGCGATGGCGCAGCGGAATTCATGATCGAGCCACTGGGACTAGTTTTTACGCTTCCGCATCATGAGATTTAGAGTTCTTTTCATGTTTCTCTTAATGTTTAGTTTTGATGTTTGAAACTTATTATTAAGAATCGTTTTTCATATGTATTTATTAACCTTTATGATTTATGGGTACCCTATTATTGTTGCATTTAATAAATGTCTTTTGAACTTCTCTTGTTTTAATTAGCATTTATTTCAAATAACT
>NW_028325880.1:0-35991 GCF_027475165.1 Benincasa hispida | reverse complement strand
TCAAGGTCCATATTGTGAAACCCAGATTTCTATTTTCCTTACTTAAGCAAGTGATAAAAGGAATTAACTAAGTGAAAGTTAAATCCTATATTAAAGGAAAGGAAATTTCTAAGTGTTAAGTAGATTTTCCTTGAATAATTTAAGTTGAGCTTTAATTGCTAAAATTGTAATGAAATTTGTATAATAAGTAGGTTGATGAGAAAGTTAGTGTGGAATGGTGAAGAAGGAATGGGGATTTGAAAAGAAAAATATGGAAATTGAGTTTGGGAAATTTGGGAAAAATTGGCTAAGTATGGAATTTATGTGAAATGCGTTATGGCTGAAGAAATGATTGAAGAACTGAGAAAAATATGGAAAATTATTTGGGGAAAATATGGAAAATTCGTGTAAAAGTGGCACAAAGTGGTGGACAAACGTATAGAAGTTGCACGGAGACAAACATGGTTCATAGTAGCTAACAACAAGATTAGCGAGATTGAAGAGAAAATGGGAGAGAGCAAGATTGGAGAGTGAGATTTTGAGAGAGAAAATGGGAGAGAGCGAGATTGGAGAGAGCAAGACCAGCGAGAAAGTGGGAGAGAGCGAGATTAAAGAGAGCGAGATTTTGAGCTAGAAAGTTGGAGAGAGGGAGATTTTAAGCGAGAAAGTGGGAGAGAGCGAGAGTGGAGAGAGCGAGAGCAGCCTGTGCGTGCACCAACGCCTCGTTCGGTGCTGTTTTCGAACGCCTTGCCCACGCAAACGTCGAAGGGCCTCGCCTATGATCGAATGGCTGGGCAGGCACCTATGCGTTGAATTTGGCTACGTTATTGTGGATTATGCGTTAAAAACCCTAAGTTGAAAACATACGGAAGGTGAGGTCATAGGGGCAAACGTCAGCCAAACCATGTGTCTTCTTGGGAGAAATTCTTAAGGGCTAAGGAATTGTGGTGGACGCATATAAAGACACTTTGGGCCAAAATGATACAAGCTTGCATTGATAAGGGGAGAGGTAGACACTTGGCCATGTAGCCAAGTAGGTGGTATCAACACCAGGAGAAATTTGGACGACTATAAATAGAGCCTTTGGAACTTCATTTTCAAATCACAAAATCAGCGATTTCGTAAAAGCTGGAGAGCAGTGAGGGTTGAGGAGAATGCATCAAATTTGGACGAAGAGATCTGCCAATCTACTCGTGCGTTTGGAGTGATTCCAAAGCCATCGGAAAGCTCTGGAAGTCTAGTTTTCAGAGTGGGGATTCTGGAGGGAAAAACTCAAAGAAAACGGTCTGGAGATTGAAAATAAGGCATAAGGGTCAAACTGTCAGATCAGTCTGGGCCAGTCTTGAAAATTATGTGATTCCTGAAAAACCACGAAAAGTTCTGAGCTGAAATTTAAGGGTAAGCTTCCTGAGATATTTTAGAATATGTTTGTAGAAGGAAGTATTTCAAAATAAGGTTCATAACTATGAGTAGTCTAAGCTGTAATTTGAATCTGGATTCTAGGGGTGAAAATGAGCCTGAGGAGCCACTAGAGTGAAAAGCTCCTAAGATATGAAGGTGAGTGGCTAAAATGTTTTGACTAAAACATTTTTCTTAAACTTTTTTATTACAACGTGTTATAGAAAGCATGTTTTCAAGAATATTCTCATGCCTACTAGTTTTATCAAGTGATTTCCAAGCAAGTTGTGAATTTTGTTTGAACGCATGCATGTGTGAGAAATTGTTGAAAAACTATTTATATGTGTTGATTTGATCCAACATGCGTTAACATCTTTAAAGTCATGTTTTATATGTGTTATACTTTACATGCTTTAAAGAGAAAAGTCGTTTATGTCTAGTTTTACTAAAATGCGATATCGAAGGACATTTTAGAAGGTATCCACCCAACTAGATACTGAAGGACATTTGAGAAGGTATCTATTGGTACTGAAGGACGTTTGAGAAGGTACCAAGCTAATGGGATAATGAAGGACGTTTGAGAAGGTATCCTAGTAGCTTGATACTGAAGGATATTGAGAAGGTATCTGAGCAGAAGTACCTAATGTATGAGGGTACTTAATGTGGCCACAGGTGAATAGAGTCAGAGATTGAGGAAAAGGGTTCTCTCTAGACTAGTTGTTGGTATTGGGATTGTTTTACCCACAGTAGGGTATGTTAGATTGAGAAATGATTTTACTGTTTTATGATTAAAACAGCTTTATATGTTTTACGCTTGGAAAATGTTTATGATGCAGTACAAGTACTGTAAAAGTTTATGTTTCAGTTAAAAACTCATTACTGAAATCATGCATGAGAATTTACTATGTTTTCTTGGTCAGTCACTGGGCGTAAGCTTACCCGTTTTCAAATGTTTTGTCCCCCTCCCCCCCCCCCCCCTCCCACAGGTAGCGGTCAAATCCTCTGAAGATAGCTTTATGTCTGCTCTGCCACTAAAGGACCAAAGGACTTGTAACCGTTTGCTAGGTGGTTATTGTTAATATTGTACACATGTTACTATTGTTCATATAGGGACTAGTGTTTGTGGGTTTTGGGACTTGTAAATCTAGTGTTGTAATGACTCTAAACATATTATGTTCTAAGTTTATAAATTATGGGCCTAAAGATGTCCCGTTGCATATAATTTATATTTGGTATCAGAGTTATTCCGCAAGAGTTATCAGGCAGTAGGTGACAGCCCAAGGGTTGGTAACTGCTGCAGTCACGCTCTTCTCTAGGCTAAGAGGGTGGTCTGAGGCGGGGTGTGACAGTTTGGTATCAGAGCATAAGTTTTTGGGACAATTGAGGAATTAGTTTATACCAGTTTGGTATTAGAGCATAAGTTTCTGGGAAAGTTAAAGAGTTAGCTGATACCAGCTTGGTATCAGAGCAAAGGTATTCCTAAACTTGGGAAAGGTTTGAACTAGCTTAGTATTAAAGCATAAGGTTTTGGGTGAAAGAGAGAGTTCATGCATTAGAATAAGTCCCATAGATAAGTCCCTAACATGTGTACCTAATAATTAGGCAAAGATGCCGAGGAGAAGTGGCAAGCGGAGCAAGTAGACTGAGGAGAGAAATGTTGACCCTACCAGTGGAGGTCCTGAAGTTAGACGGAACCCAGATCCGAAGAGGACAAGAGTTAGAGACTCAGTAGAGCAGGAAGCAACTTCTGCAAACGAGTCGAGTACACCAAGGGTAGGTGTAGAACTCCAAATGGAGGATCGAGTATTTGATAAAATCACTCAAAGATTGGCGGCAAGTGTAGGATCGATTCAAAACGATCCAGAAAAGAAATTTAGCATCGAGAGGCTGAAAGCTTTAGAAGCCACGACGTTCGATGGAGCCACAGATCCAGTAGATGCTGAGATCTGGTTGGATTTGATTGAGAAGTGGTTTAAGGTTATGAGGTGCCATAAGGACCGTAAGGTCGAGTTAGCGGCATTCTTGCTGGAAAAAGGGGTTGAGAAATGGTGGAAAGTGATAGAGGCTAGAAGGGGTAGTTCAGAAACTATGACTTGGTCTGAGTTCAGACAAGTATTCGAAGATAAATACTACCCTAGTTCTTTTAAAGAAGCGAAGAGGGAGGAATTCCTTAGGCTAACTCAGGGAGTAATGACGGTTTCTGAGTATGAACAAAGATTTACTGAGTTATCTCAGTATGCCCTTCTGATCATTGAGGAAGAAAAGAAGAGGTGTAGAAGATTTGAGAATGATCTAAGAAGAAAAATACGTACACCCATTACCTCTACATCCAATTGGGTGAATTTCACTCAGTTAGTTGAGACCGCTATCCAAATAGAGCAGAGTGTAGCGAGGGAAGATGTACTCTAGTCAGGTGAAGGACAGTTGCCTGGAGCAACGAGAAGTAAGAGATTTAGACCCCTGTTCTCTGGACAGTCGGGTATAAGGAGCTTTGAAGGCATGAACCAATAAAGTTCAAGTCGTAAGAGGTCAAGACCTCTTGTTGGACCGAGTGGTAGATCGGTATCAAGTCGCGCTAGCAAGTCAGTAGCTAGTACGGGGAGGAAACCACTTTGTGTAAACTGTGGTAGGCCTCATACAGGAGTATGTTATGGTAATAGGAATGTGTGTTTCCAGTGCGTACAAGCTGGGAATTTCAGGAGAGATTATCCTTAGTTAGGTCATGGAGCACAGAATGAGTAGAGAGGAGTTACCAGACTGTAAACCAACCTAGAATGACCAGAACTAGAGGTGACGGATCTGGTGTAGCTAAGCAGAAATGGGTAGCTGGACGACCCCAACAGCAGCTGCAGCAGCAGCAGGGTAGAGTATAAGCTATGACACACCAGGAAGCGGAAGAGGCTCCAGATGTCGTAACGGGTACGATAACTTTATGTAATCAATCCACTTATGCATTATTTGATCCTGGTGCTACGCACTCATTCATATCTAGCATGTGTGCATTACATATAGATAGAGTGCCTGAGCGTATGAATGAGGATTTGTTTATCTCTACGCCTGTAGGAGATACTCTAGTTGTACATGAGTATTACAGGAATTGTGAAGTAACTCTTGGAAATCAGAGGTTTTGAGTTGACTTGATTCCATTAGAATTACTAGATTTTGATGTTATCCTAGGCATGGATTTCCTAAGTAAACACTATGTCACTATGGATTGTTTTAAGAGAGAAGTAATGTTTAGGAAACTAGGTGAAAAAGAAATAACCCTGGTGGGAAGTAAAAGAATACTTCCAGGAAGTTTAATATCAGCAGTGAAGGCTAGAAAGTTGTTGAGTAAAGGATGTAAAGCCTATTAATCCAATGTAGCAGTTTCACAGAATAAGAAACTGAAACCTAAGGATGTACCTGTAGTACAAGAATTCTTAGATGTGTTCCCTGATGAATTACTAGGTTTACCACCTGATAGGGAAATGGAATTTACTATTGAGTTAATTCCTGGTACCGCACCTATATCCCAAGCACCATATAGGATGGCACCAACGGAATTGAAGGAGTTAAAAGTTCAGTTACAGGAACTGGTAGATAAGGGGTACATTAGACCCAGTGTGTCGCCTTGGGGAGCGCTAGTCTTGTTTGTTAAAAAGAAAGACGGTACTCTTAGATTATGCATAGATTATAGACAGTTGAATAAGGTGACCATTAAAAATAAGTATCTCTTGCCTCGTATAGATGATCTCTTCGATCAGTTAAAGGGGGCCATGGTATTCTCTAAGATAGATTTGAGATCAGGCTATCACCAGTTGAAGGTGAAAGGCACAGATGTTCCAAAGATTGCATTCAGAACTATATATCGACATTTTAAGTTCCTAGTAATGCCATTTGGATTGACAAATGCTCCTGCGGTATTTATGGACTTGATGAATAGGATATTTCATTCTTATCTGGTTTAGTTTGTGATAGTATTCATAGACGACATACTAGTATATTCTAGTAGTGCGAAGAAACACAAAGAACATTTAAGGATGGTGTTACAAATTCTAAGGGAAAAGAAGTTATATGCCAAATTTAGTAAATGCGATTTTTTGTTAAATCAAGTCGTATTCCTTGGGCATATAGTTTCAGCTGATGGGGTTAGTGTTGATTCCCAAAAGATAGAAGAAATAGTTAATTGGGAAAGCCCTGAAATGTAACCGAAGTACACAGTTTTCTGGGTTTAGCAGGTTATTATAGGAGATTTGTGGAGGGCTTTTCTAAGATAGCTCTTCCATTGACAAACCTGACCAGAAAAGATGCGAAGTTTGAGTGGTTGCCAGAATACGAGCATAGTTTTTAGGTATTGAAACAGAGGTTAGTGTTAGCACCAGTATTAACTCTACCTACACCAGGTAAAGAGTTTGAGGTCTATTGTGATGCATCCCGACAAGGGTTAGGATGTGTGCTGATGTAGGAGGGAAAGGTAGTAGCTTATGCTTCTCGACAGTTAAAGAAGCATGAATGTAACTACCCTACACATGATTTAGAGTTAGCAGTAGTTGTGGAGACATTACCTGTTTGGTAAGCATTGTCATATATTCACGGATCATAAGAGTTTGAAGCATGTCTTTGATTAGAAGGAACTAAACCTAAGAAAAAGAAGATGGCTCGAGTTGATCAAGGATTATGACTGTATCATTGATTATCACCCAGGTAAGGCAAATGTAGTAGCTGATGCCTTAAGTCAAAAAACTAGATCAACTAAAGCTAGTATTAATTCAGTGAAGGGTATACTGATTCATGAGTTGTATAATGCTAAGGCAGCATTATCAATCGGTTAAAAAGTAGGGTTACTAGCTTCATTTCAAGTGCATCCTACGCTCGTAAAAGATATTCTATGGGAACAGTTAAAGGATTCTGATCTTCAGAAGTTAGCTGAAGAAGTAGATAAAGGATTGAGGACGGACTACCAATTAAGAGATGATAAAGTGCCATTAAAAGAAGGTAAAATATGCGTACCTAAAGATCTACCGAGGGAGGCAAGTATAAATTTGAGTTACTCTCATTTAAAGTTTGAGATAGAATTGTTATGTTGTAGATAATTGGGTTAACATCTAGCTTAGAGATGGCTAGGTGAAGTATTGTGGACAAACTAAGGAATTGATATCAGAGTAGCACAGTAGAAGCGTGGTAATAGACAAGACTATGAAAGGTTACAACAGTGGTTGTTGTGAAACCTTAAACCAGAGTTAGTTCGAGTAAATTTCGAGGACGAAATTTTCTTAAGGGGGAAGCAAATGTGAAACCCGGATTTCTATTTTCCTTACTTAAGCAAGTGATAAAAGGAATTAACTAAGTGGAAGTTAAATCCTATGTTAAAGGGAAGGAATTCTTAGTGTTAAGTAGATTTTCTTTGAATAATTTAAGTTGAGCTTTAATTGGTAAAATTGTAATGAAATTTGTATAATAAGTAGGTCGATGAGAAGGTTAGTGTGGAATGGTGAAGAATGAATGGGGATTTGAAAAGAAAAATATGGAAATTGAGTTTGGGAAATTTGGGAACAAATTGGCGAAGTATGGAAAATTTATGTGAAATGCGTGTTGTTCACAAAGCACTGGAAGGCAATTGACTAGTGGCACAATCGTGTAGAAATTGCACGGAGACAAACAATATTCGCAGTAGCTAAGAGCGAGATCATTGAGAGTGAGATCAGCGAGATCGTTGAGAGCGAGATCATTGAGATCGAGACCAACGAGATCATTGAGAGCAAGATTTTGAGCGAGAAAGATGGGAGAGAGCAAGATTGGAGAGAAGATGAGAGAGAACGAGATTGGAGAGAGCAAGACCAACGAGAAAGTGGGAGAGAGAGAGATTGAAGAAAGCGAGATTATGAGCAAGAAAGTGGGAGAGAGCGACACCAGCGAGATTGGAGAGAGCGAGATTATGAGCGAGAAAGTGGGAGAGAGCGACACCAGCGAGATTGGAGAGAGTGACACCAGCGAGAGCAGCCTGTGCGTACAACAACGCCTCATCCGGTGCTGCATTCGAACGCCTCGCCCACACGAACGAAGGGCCTCGCCTATGCATCAAACGGTCGGGCAAGCACCTATGCGTTAAATTTGGCTGCGTTATTGTGGATGATGCGTTGAAAACCCTAAGTTGAACACATACAGAGGGTAAGGTCACGAGGGCAAACATCAGCCAAACCATGTGTCTTCTTGGGAGAAATTCTTAAGGGCTAAGGAATTGTGGTGGACGCATATGGAGAAAACACCTTGGGCCAAGATGATGCAAGCTTGCGTTGATGAGGGGAAAAGTAAACACTTGGCCATGTAGCCAAGTAGATGGTGTCAACACCAGGGGAAGTTTGGACGCCTATAAATAGAGCCTTTGGAACTTCATTTTCAAATTACAAAATCAGAAATTACGTAAAAAGAGAGGGAGAGTAGAGCGCATTGGACAGTGAGGGTTGAACACAGGGACTGTTTGAGGTTATTACGTTATGTTTGTGATACATGCGATCGGGGGTTTTCAATTTAATAAAGTGAGTTGTGTACAAGTATATAAAATTGCAATAAAATAAAGTAAAGTAGTAAAAATGTGATAATAAAATAAAGTGCAATAAACCTAAGCTAAGATGATACAAGATGCTAGGGTCAAGGCTGGCTGTGAAGATTTTGCAAAGATCGTGAATGCAGCGGAAAGTCTTATGTACGAAGCAGAAAAAGAAAGATAACTAATATAAGCATCGCAAGTTCTTAATTGCGTTAAAGTTATAAGTACAGTTCCGTTTTTCCCTTAGTGTACACCTTTCAGTGATCGGCCACATTCCCACATGTCTGTGGTGAAATAGAGACGAACGTAATGAACGCATGGTTGCTTCCATCTCTGGAAGTACTACTCGCTTTAGTTAACGCATTCTTCTAACCTTCTCTCGATAGATCAGAATGGCATCTTCACTTCTGCTCCCATAGGTGAAGATGCCGTCTAGCATGCCTTAGTTAAATGAATTTACCTCTTTAACACAGATTAAGTACTTGTTTAATCCATATTAACTACTAAGGGATTAAGAAGACTTCATGGAGAAAATGATAAACAAAGGAACGGAAATAGACAGAAAAGTGGTGATGGAAACGATCAACACATTCAATATTTCTATTCAACATCTGATACATGATTCGTGAATGAAGAGATAAAGAAGATAAAATACAGTGATGAAAAGAGTTAGGAACAAATACAAACAAGCGCCAATGTCTTGGCACCGATCTGGATGGAGATCTGCTTGCCAGAATGGATGGATCGAACGGAAGGATGAGCTTCCCTCTCAGGCTTGCTCAACCGGTAGAAGGGATCTTAACATAGGATAGGAATTAAGCATTATTGCCTTAGTAGAAGATATGCTTGAGGATAAGCATATATCTAAATTTGGGGGTGCGATAACTTGTAGAAATACAAGTTATTTATGCTACCTTATTCAAATATTGCGGCCAAAAAAGAGAAAATATGCGTCGATTGTATTAAAATTGGCTAAGAAATACAAGAATTATAAATTATCACAAATACACCCACTAACACCATCGCGATGGTAGAAATGGATATTTCAAGTCTGTTTTGTAGGAAATCAAGTCACCACTTGCGATCAAGGCTCAAAGAGAAACTGCACAACACATCTCCATTGCATTGCGCCCGTCAATCAATAATGAAGAGACGATCAACGCAATGATGTCCCATGCGACAGTCGATCCAAAGATGAACTTCAACCGCATGCGGTAATCGAAAACAACACCGCATGCAAACACACGATCGAAAGATGCAAATGAGCAACGCAATTGCAGAGGATTGTGACACATGTACAACTAACCATTATGCATTTTTTACGGGCTGATGGCATAACAGAAGGAATATTTATTCCACCAATTTTGGAGCTGCCATAACAATAAAATGGGGTCCACACTATAGAGAGTCAAAGCCTTCACCTATAAATACCTCATAGAATTCACTGAAAAAATATACTTGATATGAGGCTATTTTGATATTTGTATATTAAGAGAGAGGCTGATCTAAGCGTTGATCGGAGAAGATCCGAGAAGAAAATAGACAAGGCCAAGAGGTGAGTCTCAGGGTGAATCATTCCAAATCCCCGTCGTGAATCTCTGTACCTAGATCAACTCTATCGGACGAGCAAGCCTGAGAGGGAAGCTCTCCTTTCCATTCACTTCATATGCCGGCAAGCGATTCTCCATCCAAATCTGTGTCAAGATGTTGGCACTCATCTGTATTTGTTTTTAACTCTTATTCATCAATTGTAGTTTATTTTCTTAATCTCTTCATTCACAATCATTTATCAAACGCTTGATTCTATAGTTAAAGGTCTTGATCAGTTTCATCTCCATCTTTCTGTCTATTTTCGTTCCTCCATGAATCGTTTTCTCCACGATGTTTTCTTAATCCCTTGGTGATTATTATGAATTAAACAAGTGATTTAATCTGTGTTAAAGAAATAAAGATGTTTAGCTAAAGCATGCTAGACGGCATCTTCACCTGTGAGAGCAGAAGCGAAGATACCATTTTGATCTGTCGAGAGAAGGTTAGAAGAATGCGTTAACTAAAGCGATAAGTACTTCCAGAGATGGAAGCAACCTTGCGTTCATTACGTTCATCCCTGTTTCATCACAGAGATGTGGGAATGCGGGCGATCACCGAGAGGTGTACGTCAAGGGAAAGTGGAACCGTACTTATATCTTTAATGCAATTAAGGAACTTGCGATGTTTATATTAATTATCCTTTCTATTTCTGTTTCGTACATAAAGCCTTGCCACCACATAACACGATTCTTTGTATAACCTTCACAGTCAATCTCAATCTCGATATCTTGTATCATGTAACCTATATCTTGTATCATTATAGCTTAGGTTTACTTTTATTGCACTTTACTTTTACTGAACCTTTACTTTATCATCACAATTTATGTTTATCGCACAATTTTACTTTATTGCATTTAAATACCTGTACACACTTTTATTAATTGAAAAACCCCCGGTCGCATATATCACAAATGTAATGCATTTAACTTAAAAAAATCCTTGTGTTTGATCTCGTATCACACCGAGAAACTTGTAATGGAATTATACTTGGTTCCAACGCAAGGAAACTTGTGACAATGCACAGCGTACTACAAGATTTCAGTAATAATGCATATCTAGAAGTAGTATCGCATAAAGAAAATAAAGTCATCATTCATCCATGCGTTGTATGACATAAGAAAAGAAGATTAGATCAATTTTATGTCTATCAAGTTTATGGCTATTAGATAGATTTTATGTCTTCAATAGTAGGAAATAGCTTGGAGAGCAAGTGAAGGGGGAATTTTCCTAAACTATGCATTGAAGAGGAAAATTAAGTATAGTAGCAAAATGGCTAAGTGCAAAGTAAACATGCGTTGGTGTTAGAAAGCTTAGACGCATGGAGTTTTGGTGTGTGTAGTGATTAAGACTTGTAAAGGATGTGTGAGGTTATGTTGAACCCAAGACAAACTATGTGTTGAAGTTGAGGTATGGACGCATGAGTTAAACTTACATGATGCGTTGATGTGAGACCAAGCCATGGGACGTAAATGTGTGACATTAGTAGGCGTTGGTCTTAGCTTTAGAGGTTAGGCGAACATCAATGTGTCTTGTTGGCGAAGTGATGGATGCATGTTGGCCGAGTGATGCGAGAATGGGTTGTCCAAGCATAGGCAAGGGACATGTCAATCGGCCATGCGTTAGCAAGAGGCTGGTATGGTCATGTAGTGAGGAAGGACCATTGAGCAACAAGTATAGGTGAGACGCGCATGAGCAGGACAGTTGGCGCAAGGTGTTGTGCGTAGGAAATGAGCGCTCAGTTGTGTGTAATCGTGGACGCTAAACGTTGTGCATTGCACGAGGGTGATCGCATAGCTACTTGCGGGGCTGCACGATAAGCGCTAGACAATAAACGATGAACGCTAGACGATGGGCACAAGGTGAGCGTTGAGGCTAGGCGTGCGTGCTAACCAGTGCACGGCGATGAGCGGAAGGTGCTGGGTACTCGATGCACGCTAGAGCTATGCGATGAAGCGAGGAAGTATGCAATGAGGTATGGGACGATGGGCATGTGATGCACGCTGGGACTACATGATGAAGCAAGACAATGTCGGTTGAAGCTATGCGATGAGCGTGACAAGGCTGTGCAATGCTCATGCGATGAAGGTGCTATGCGATGGTTTATGAGGTATGAACCAATCATAAGGCTGGGCATGGGAAGAAGAATGCAGTCATTTGGACTAAGCATTGGCCTTGAGAAGCTAATTGAACGCATAAGATTAGGTGGGGCATGAGAAACATGTTGGGCGCATGGAGTTGTTTGCTAAGAGTTATGGCCGAGATTGGTTATGTGCTGAAGGGCCTGATCATGCTCTAATAAGGCTTGGCATGCAGTGATGGTGTGCTACTCGTTATGCGCCAAGGACACTCGAGGTTAGGAAGGGCATCAGGGGTGCATAGAATAAGGCTAGTATAGTACAAGTAGCATGTATAAGGGACATGTGGTGATCTTGATAAAAGCATGCACCAAAGGTAAGACCACCAACCAAATTCCTCATGATGTGTCCTACTTGGCTTTGTTGACCACGAAGAAAGGTATTAGTTATATGCCTGAGCCTGAGATGATCATCAACCAAATTACTAGTGACATGCCTTATGGTCCAAATATGAGCATTGTGCCTGAGCTTGAGATGTCCATCAACCAAATTACTAGTGACATGCCTTATGCTCAAAATATGAACATTATGCCTCACATGCCTGAAATCACCAACAATACGATGGAAACTAATGATGAGATACAATGGAGTGAAATATTAAGTTTTGATTTCAATGAGGAAGATACTGAAAACACAAAATATCATATTCAACAAATTTAGGTTTATAGATGAGTATTGACCGAATGTAAGAATGTGACATACAATTGAGATATTTGCATTCGCCCGTAGATTCTTGGTCACATTATTGTATATAAATATTATATATTTTGAATTAATAAAATACTTGATGTTTATTAGTTTATATAAAATTAGTTAATATTGTTGGTTTACAAAAAATTATATTCGATCCATATATTTCCTGTGTGTCCTTGACCTCCTATAAAATCACTTTGAAAGAAAGAATTCTCCCGCATCTGGCTATCTATTTTCATGTTATAAACAAATTGTATTTCTATATTCTATAAAGCCTTTGAAGAATTTCATTAAATTAGGTTGAAAACTAGGTTGTATATAAATAATTAATAAAGTCTTACACAAACATTGGTAATTTTGAAAAAAGGGATTAATTGTATTTCATGTTTGTAGATGTTTGGTAGCCGATTTATAACTTAAAATCTAATTTAAACAATTGATAGAATTGAAATATCTGATGGAATATTATGTAAACTAAAATTTGGGAATTCAAAATCCTCTCTACAAGATTTAAAACACTTCAAATTGATAATGATGCCAACAATTTCGGAATTGAAAATCCTTTATAAAAGATTATAAGCTATAATTTCAGATAGATTCTAAAATTTAAACATAATTATCTGATATAATATTATCTACCTAAAAATTAAAATAATAATAAAATAAATATTTCAACCAAAAGAAAAAAGACAAAATAATCTCATAGAATATTAAGCACTTCAAACTATAAATAAATAAATGTAGAATTTGGGATTAAAAAAAGTTTATATTCTCCATAATGATTTAAAATAAAAAATAAATTGACATTCCGAAGATTACGAATAGTACATTTAACATGGTCAAAACTTGAACTAACTTTTAACACTATCTCAAATAATAATAAAAATTAATTTTTATTAATTTTTTAATTATTTATTTATTTATTAATTTTTTTTTCCTCCTCTAAGTAACAAGGAAGAGGTGGAAGTCCTTACAGCCTAACACCCCTAAGATCCAAAATATGTCTCGCAACGAGGTAATGTGGAGATGAAAGGGAATATTGTACTCCCAAGTTGATTTCTTCATAACTAAACCCATGGAACATAGTCAAAACACAAACCCCAACTTGGGAGTGGAGACTAATGTTATGAGTGATTTTTGGGCTAAAAGGGAGAGAAGACACAACAAAGAAAGGGAAGCAAGGGGGCCAACAAGACCAAGATGGACAGATAAGCCACTAGGCCAAGAAGATGAAATGAGCTTAGGAAAAAAAGGCTGATTTGGGTTGTAGGTCAAAATAGCTTAGTCATCCTCAACCAATGATGAGGTCGAGGTCAACTATCTCCATTTGATGAATGGAAGTACAACGACCTTTTTGGGGCCTTGAGAAGAAAAGGTTCAGGTCAAAAGCCCAAACCCAACCTTTCGGCCTTCTCCAAATTTAAGGAATGGGGCACACTAAATGCATGCGTTGGCCCATTTAACTCGAGAGATAACCTAATATGACTCAAAAATGGAAGCCCTATGTCAAGATTTCTCTATAAATACATTATGGCAATTCCATATGAGGTAACTTTTGTCTGACTCTCAAACTTCCTTGCTTCCACACTCTTTCACGCTCTAACATAAGCATCGGAGTGTAATTGGCTACCCCTACAGTGATGTTTAGGTTTACTCTTTTGCAAACCACATTCTTCTCCACAAATTATAAATTCAACTGCTGGTGTCACATGAAGGTCAATTGACTCTTCTTGCCCCAAATTTTGTATCAACAATATGAAAAATATTATTAAAATTTACGATAAAAAATTAGAAATGGAATCTGAACTTTAGTTGGTATTGATTTAGTCCTTGAGCTTTAATAAGTAACAATTTAGTTATTAAACTTTAGTAAGTAATAGTTTAATCCTGTCCTTTATAATTTGTAATGATTTAGTTCTTTCTATGAAAAATACTAATAAAAGTTTAAAGATTTTTTTATTTTTTTTATTTTTTTACAAATGTAGATCGATAAGCTGATTGTGAATCAATTATTTATTTATTTCTTCATAAACTATAAATATTATAGAATTAATCTAAGTTAAGCATACTTAATTTTGAAGTTCCATAATTGTGCCACCGAAAGGAAAGTGCACCTTATTGGTGTAGGTAGTAACTTTTAGTAACTTTCAATTCTTTTAAGTCTTTCGTAACCATACTTTCATACCATCAGGATCTCTCTTATTTGGATGTAATCTCTGTTCACTCATATCCCTCTCCTAAACTCGGTGTGTTACAGTTCAAGAACTAAATTGTTACTTCCATGAAAATGTATAGGAACGAAAAATGTTCTTTAACCAAATATTTTCTTAAGAAGGTGAAGAATGTTTTGGCTAATTAAGGCGCTTTTAAAATTTATATTACATTTCAAAGTTTTTTTTTTTCAATAAAGGATTATTCTCATTAAGAAGAAGAAATGCATTTTCCCTACTTCAAACAAACAAAAAAAATCAGTTGCCCCTATATAATGAAAGCAATCGTGGAATTTAAGTTCTGATGAATATGACAAAAGTACACCTCATAATCCAATATAAACTTGTGAAAGGATCTAAATATGATGATATGATAGAATTCAAGTTTCATTCGATGGGTATTGGGATAAGATAGTTGAACAAGGTACTAAAGAATGTGATATATAGTTGAGATATTTGAACTTACGCTCGTCGATTATTGTCAACAATATTCTTCCTTTCTTACACGCATCCAGACATTCATTGTTGTATATAAATACCAAATATTTTGAATTAATAGAGTCCTTACGGTTTATTAGTTTTTATGAAATTAGTTTTTGTGGTTGGTTTACAAAAATAATATCCCTATGATCTTCCTTGTGTGTGAGTGTCCTTGGCCTTCTATAACTAGGTGTAAAAATCACTTTGAAAGAAAGGGATTAGGCCCAAAGCTAGAAGATGGTATTTAGCTATCTATTTTCATGCTATAATGAGATTACATTGACAATTTTTTCTCACCGGCCCCTTATTCATATTTAGAAATAAAGCTCTATATTATACACTGGAGTCTTTTAATTTCATTAACTTAGATCATAAATTTAAAGAAAGCGTTGGAAAATTTACCTCTCTATTTCAATTTATGTAAATCCATGCTCTAATTGGATCAAAGAACAATAAAGAATCTTCATCAATTCGTTAATTTAAGTAATAAAGTCCCACACAAAGATAACTTTTACCTCCATACGAATTTATCATTGAATAACTTTGTCAAAATTCATAAATCTGGATGGATAGAAAATATTTTGATGAGTGAAAAAAATTATTGTCATACCCCACTCCAGATTATCCTCTTAACCTAGATGGGATGGTGACTGCAGCAGTTACCAACTCTTTTGCTGGCACTTACTGCCTAACTAACCTGTTAACTTTTACTCAAACCCTGGATACATACACATCATCAATATACCAACATATTAACTCGAAACTTAACACATTTATATTACACGGTTTCGCAGCATTGTTCATACATGAATATTACAACTTAGTGAGCCCCATCTAATATACTAGTCACTAGACAGACGCATGTATACTAACTAATATAGGTTTTCAATTACACTTCCTTCAACTTGTTTCTTTGAGTGGCAAAGCAGTAGTGGAAAAGTCTTTTAGGACCTGACCGCTACCTGAAAGGAAAACATTTGAAAATGTGAGCTCGAAGCTCAGTGAGTGATTTAATAAAGACATAAATCTCATGCTTAAACTGAAAAACTCGAAAACATAATACTAAAACTAAAATGTACCAAGTAAACGTGTACACAAAACCTTCAAAAACCACCATTAAACATCATTATTCCTTAGTTGAGAACGAGCATACATCGCTCTAGCTCCCAACGTCTGTTACCGGCCAAGAGACCCATACTTCAGCCTCCTTTTGCTGGTATATAGCCTAGAAGACCCATACTTCGACCTCCCTTTATCCTTAGTTGAGAGTGAACTAATAGATCTAACCCTCAACATCAACCTTAGTCAGGGAGAACCCTTTTGCTCAATCCCTCAACGTCAACCTTAGTCGGGGAGAACCCTTTTGCTCAATCCCTCAACATCAACCTTAGTTGGGGAGAACCCTTTTGCTCAATCCCTCAACGTCAACCTTAATCGGGGAGAACCCTTTTGCTCAATCCCTTCAATGTCAACCTTAGTCGGGGAGAACTCTTTTGCTCAATCCCTCGACGTCGTATTACCAACATGCACGTGGTGTTTTCTATGTACCGTCAACACCTTCAGTGTATTTATTAAGATACCTTCCTTACCTTCCGTATCCGGCTCACTTAAGCTATCAAGTTCTCGAAGAGTATTAAAAGAATAGTTTTCAAATATAGCATAGAAAACTCTTTAGGATACCTTCCTTACCTTTAGTATCCTTTTTAATTTTGTTTAGGAATACCAACGCATGTACTTTGACAACCTTAAGTATTTAAAACATAGTACATCAAGCTTCATTCAACCTTAGTTTTAACCCTAACGCATGCTTCATACTTTGTGAAATAAGTTGGTTTAAAACATATTGAACTAGCTTGTAAAAACCACTAGCATGCGTTAGACATGGAAAACATACTTGGAAAACCCATACACTAGTAAACATCATGAAAATGGAGTTACTAAAATATGCTAAAAGTATTTGGACAAGATAACATATTTAAATCATGTCAATTTCTATGGAAAACATGCTTTACTTAGCATGAGAAATAGCTTCAAACATATGTTGCTTGGCACTTCATTTGAACACTTGACATGAGAAATATCTTCTAAGAAATCATAGTTTCTAAATCATTAAAACATTAAATCATCACATAGTCACTCACAACTCGTTGGCCTCTTAATGGGTTATACACCTCTACTAGCTCTTCTTCGCCTGAAAGGACATAATTCCCGGTTAACTACTTAGAATTCTTAGCAAAATACCTCAAATAGTTCATTTACTAATGGAACTTCCATCATCAACTTTACTAGCGAGATACTCATCATGAGTGCATTCTTCTCATGGCGAGATCCTCATGAGCGAGATCCTTCATCCTAGCAATACTCACCTTTCCAGCAAGATTCAGCCCAATTTCTAACGAGAATTTCTTCTAGAGCGAGATTCTCATCACAAAATTAGTGAGATTTCCTTCATTAACGAGATCCTCAGCACAAAATTAGTGAGATTTTCTTCATAAGCGAGATCCTCATTCTCCATATGAGTTGTTTGCTTGTTCTTCCCAAGCAACTGTCTGCTTATGCACAACTTCTCTATTGCAACTTAAAAAATTCATAACTCAAAATCCAGACCTCTTTTGCAAGAACTTCCTTCTACAAACTTGTTTAGAATTGAGTTAGATTTCTTACCTTAAAATTTTAGCCAAAAATTAATTATAATTTGGCCTGGAGCTTCCAATATTCACCTCAGGCCTTGATTAAACCAAGATTCTGCCTCTTCTACAAATTCTCTACTTTTGTTCTTCTCCTCTTGCAATCTTTCTCCGACAAGACAAACTCGAAAACTAGATTCTCTCAGATTTCAAATGGCACCACTTTCACTAAATTTGCTCTTGTCAATTGCCAAAATCATGCTTTTGAATTTCCTTTTCCCTTTTAATCTTCCTACCGCCTCCTGAATTCAAGGATTAACTGCCACGTGCCAAACCAATAAGTGAGTTTCCTTATTTAACATGTTTTTCCTTTCCTTTCTCAAAAACTCCTATAAATAACATGGATTTTCACTTATTAGATATTTAATATATCATTTCTTTGGCTAAACATGCTTGTTTAGGAAACTTAGAATTTGGGGTTTACACTTAGCTACACAAGAACTTATTTCTTCTTGCTTCCATCCTCTATCCCTCCTAAACCATGGCTTCATTTAATTCACTAGAAGACATCACATTACTTACTCTTACTTAAAGTAATTAGGGTTTGGGTTTTACAATTAGTCTTTATATTCTTTAAAAATCATGTTCCCAATTATTTGAGATTACATAGGTAAAAAATTTTATTAAATCTTGACGAAATATATATATATATATATATATATATATATATATATATATATTCGAAAGTGAACAAATCCATATAGATAGCACTGGAATTCAACTCAAAATAGTAAATATGACATAATTTTAAACACGACAAAACTAAAGCATGCGAAGAGTTAAAAATGCTCGTCAAAAAATATCAATATGGAAAGTCCTAGTAATAGACCTTTAATATCGAAAGTCTTTAGAATTGAAGTATAAAAAAAATTATTTCAACATTAAACAAAAATATTATTATAAGATGGAAAAAATAAATTACTGACAAGGGAAACAATAAATTTTAAAGTTTCATTTGAAAAAATGACAAAAAAAAGTTTCAAAACTATAAAAATAGCAAAAGAATTTGTATAATAAAAAATACTAATTAGTAAATTACAAAACTACTCTAAAACAACAAAATTAACTACAAACGAAAATGCAAAGATATACTACCTCAAAAACAATACGAATACCACAAATACACTTTACCTAGACATTCTAGAACCACAAATACATAGTATCTAAACATTCCATAAGAAAAATTAAAAATCACCCAATATGGTCCTCAATGCTTCCAGCTACCTATATAACGCGTGTATGCGAGGGAAGATGACGAGCAGTTGCCGAGGGTCATTAGAAACTTATGGATGTATACAACAATAGACTTCCTCCAAGATGAGAAAGAGAAAAGTTGATTTTACCAGTAAAGTTGTTGTTGGCAAGTGAATATGTGAAGGAATTACAACTTCATGACGATGTTGCGTTTGACACCAAACTAGTTGTAGGGAGTCTCATCATCTTCATTCCATGTAACCATTTTGCTCATTGGATCTTGGAAAGCCAACTTTAAACACTTTAATTCTAGAACGTCATTGTTGAAAATGATGTTCAAAGTAGAAACAAAAGTAGAAAACATGTGTGCAAGCAAAACAGGTCGGGTATTCGTTAAAAGCTAGCCAAGATGATGGAATTCAAGAAAGAATTGTTGAACCAACGATCGAAGATATTAGATTGCAAAAGAGAAAATGAGATTTAAGGGGTGGCTAAGTGTGAACAAGATGAATAAGATTAGATTTAGGGTTTTTTTGTCATCTTCGTTTAATAAATAATGATAATTATGATAATAATAATAAGAATAACAAGAAGAATAGTAATAATAATAATATTAATAATAAACGGAAAAATATATATATACACACCCACATGTTTCAAACATTTAAAATTTAATTCTCATTTATATGTTTCTTTTTAGGTTCAACAAGCTATTTTTACATGTTTGTATATGAAAAATTGAAAACATCGAAAATATAAAGAAAAAAATCAAATTAATTTTGTAACAATATGTATAAAATAATAAAAAAAATATATATTTAGATACAATTGAATTTCTAACAAACATATAAACAAATCAAAAGTTAGTTGGATAAAATCAAATTTGATAATAAAAAAAAAAAATCAAATATAAATTAGAGAGGGAAAAAAGTAAGTTTTTGTTTATTCTGATTAAAAAAAAATCGATAAGTAGTTAGATAAAATCTAATTTGATAATAAAATATAAATTCAAATATAATTCTTGGAGAAAAATCAAGAAAGAAGTTCGTTTATTTACAATTAAACTGTATTCATAATTCCATTTTCATAAGCTTCAACAATTACAACTTCATCAACCACAAAATTTATGAAAGAAGCCTAACTCGTTGTAGAGGCATAGCAAAAATAGCAAGATTGCAAAAGTAAATACTTATTTGTTTGTCAAAAAAATAAACTAATGATATAATAATATTATAAGAGGATAATGAATAAAAGAAAATTTCAAAATACAAAAAATGATCAAATTTAAATGAAATATAAAGTTTATTAGATGATAATATGTATAAAATATATCGTAAAATCTTAATTAAAACAAAAAGAAAATATTTGAATTTAGAATAATAAAATAATATAAAATCTAAAGATGTATTATAAATTCAAATTCAAATGGTGATAAACAAATTAAATATTGATTAATTCTGAATATTTTCGAAAAGTGGTTAAATCAAATGAAAACAAATAGCTAATTTGAATCAATTAGGGGAGAAAAATGAGGAAGAGATTGGTTTACTTTAAATCAATTTGTGAAAAATTATCAAAATCTAATTTTAATATTAAAAATAAATTTAAATTTCAAAAGATGGCAAAAATTACGGAATGACGGTCATTTTTCAGTTTTAAAATTGAATCTATTAGATTATAGTATGATTAATTTGATTATTAATCAAGCTCTCCAATTACATTGTATTTATATACCAGTTATTACCCAAGCTCTTCACTCACACTATTTATATCTTGATTATTAATAAAACTCTACACTTACATTGTATTAATAAAACTCTTCACTCACACTATTTTACATTGTATTTAAAAGTGGCAAGCAGAGCAGGCAGACAGACAACGGGAACCCTGACCCTACATTTAAGAAGTTCCGAGATTCAATGGGAATTTAAATGTTAGTGAACAGAGAGGTAAAGACCTGGTAAATCAGGAAACGACTTCTGACAGGGAGTCGAGGATTCCACAAACAAGAACAGATCCTCAGTTAAAGGACAGAATATTTAACAAGATCGCCAAGAGGTTTGCGGAAAGTGTTGAATCCATTCTGACGGATTCGGAAAGGAAGTACGGTATTGAGAATGACCTAATAGGAATTGCTAAAGGACAGAGAGCTACAAGTCAGTATAGTGTAGGAAGGAAAAAGCCAAGACTTGTGGTTAGTATGGGGTGATAGATCAAGGTTTTGGCATCCTACTGAGCTGGTAGCTAGTTCGGGTCAAAAACCCTTATGCACGAATTGTGGTAAGCATCATCGAGGGACATGTTATTAAGGGAAAAACGTATGTTTCCAGTACGGACAGGCAGGACATTTCAAGAAGGAATGCCCCAGCTAGGTCAAGAAGTTCAGATAGAACACGGAATGGCTTTACAGACGATAGATAAGCCTAGTGGCTCAGGAGCCGAGGAAGGGATTCAAGAGAAGAAAAACGAGAAAGGAAGCAGGATGATCTCAGCGGCAGGGCAAGTTTTTACGAAGTGTCCTACCAAGAGGCAGAGGAGTTACCTAATGTTGTGAATGGTAAAGTAACTTTATGTATCAGTATATTTATGAACTAGTTGCCTAAGGTGTTATACCTTTATTGTTACCTGATATGTTGCACTGTTCGTAGGAAAGATTGTAGAGAGCATGTCCCTAAGTAGTTATTATTATGCTGTGGAGAGGTTGTAATAGTATAAGAGTTTTACAGGCTCTGGAGTAGTTGTTGATAAGTATAGTTATGAAGTGATTCCATTAGATTTCTTGGAATTGATGTCACTCTAGAGCATGGATTTTCCGAATAAATGTTACAACCGTATGAATTGTTTTAAGGATGGATAATGCTCGAGAGATTTGGTAGGTAAGAGACAGTATTTGTAGAAAGCAAAGGAATATTCCAGAAAGCCTAATAATAGAAGTGAAGGCTAGGAAAAAGTAAAAGATGTGAAGCTTATTTAGCCCATGTGACGGTTTCGTAGGACGAAAGATGAAACCTAGGGATGTACCAGTTGTACAAGAGTTTCTGGATGTTTTTCCTAAAAAGTTATCAGATTTACAATCTGACAAGGAAGTTGAGTATGAGTAGCTCAGTACTGAAGTACACGGAGAAGATACTGAAGCTCAGTCTTAGAAATTGAATAGCTCGATACTGAAGTACATGGAGAAGGTATCCGAGCAGCTCGATACTGAGGTACACGAAGAAGATATCAGAGTAGTAGTACCTAAGGTACGATGGTACTTCAACTAGAATTGAACAATTAAGGGAAAAGTTGTGATTAATAGTGTCGAAAAACTCCATTCAAGCCATGAATTGATGTTGATAGATTGAGTAAAGGTTCTCTTTCAACAAGGAATGAAAGTTATGATTGTAGGAAGAGAGCAAGAGAAGTTCCTTCCCAGTTAAGTAGTAATGCAGTAAAGAATGATAAGGAGTGAGCAAAACGGCCACTCTAGACTAATAGGCTAAGGCATAGTCTAGCAAAATAAGAAAAGTGCTATGTGATGTTTGTTTTGTCAACAAGTGAAACATGAAGGGCAGAGGCCGACAGGATTACTCAATCCACTACTAGTACCTGAGTGGAAGTTGGGAGTCACACAGGTAAACATAGACTTTTCACTAGAAATAGAATGTATAGCAGGTTTGCTCAGAGGTTAATAGCAAACGTGAAGTCTATTCTAGTGAATTCAGAGAAAATGGTGTAATCTAGAGGAAGTACTAGTCAGATTAATCCTAAGAGGAGGGAAAAGATGAGCAACAGTGAGCTCGAAATGTACCAGGGGTACATTGAATATAAAAGTAAGGAACAAAATGGTCAGCAGAAGACAAAAAGGAAAAGGTCCAGATCTGTTGATGGTCCAGGTAATAGCTCGAAGTTTTAATTGTAACTGAGCTAGGAACTAGTACAGTTAAGAAAAACTTATATATACAGTATGGTAAGTCGTAGTTGGGAAATGTTATAGTACAAAGAAGGAGAAAGGTTGTAAATTTACAACCAAAGGATGTTGTCAAAGTCTAAGTTATAATTAGGTTCGAGCAAATTTCGAGGACGAAATTTCTTTTAGGGGGGAAGAATTTGTAAAACCCAAACCCTAATTACTTCAAGTAAGAATAAGTAATGTGATGTCTTCTAATGAGCTAAATGAAGCCATGTCTTAGGAAGGGTAGAAGATGGAAGCAAGAAGAAATAGGCTCTTGGGTAGCTAAGTGTAAAAGTAGGACAAAACTCGGCTAGGCTAAGGAAGGTCATGCTTGATGATGGAATGCATAATAAGCATATGAATGAGACCATGCCATCTAATGAGGTATGGTGATGAAGTACTATTATAAGTGAAGTTAACAAAAGGAAATTTGCTAAATCCTAGCCCTTCATCACCAATAGTGGGCCAGGTGGCACAAGAAAGGTTCATGCTGGATTTTGGGCGGTAATATAAGCAAGAAGGTCGAGTTCATTGGGTCGGTTTGGACAAACTACTTAAGCTATTTATGTAATTCCAGTGGTATTCGAAAACTCTGTGTGTCTATTTTCTGTGGCTGGGCTGCTGGAAGGAAAACTCACCGGAATAAGACCTGAGGGGAAAAATAAAGATGAAAGATTCGTTTCTCGGGTGAATATAGGCCGTCAGTGAAGAATTGAAGCTCTAGTACGAATTACGAAGCGTTTTGAGCTAAATATTTGAGAAAATATTGTTAACTCAGTTATAAACAACCTTGTAGAATGAAACCTTTTAAGATGAGGCCTGGAAATCGAGTTATATAATTTTGAAGTTTAACTAGAAATTGTTAAACAAGCAGGCAGCTGCTTGAATTGGGGCCAATGATGAAGTTTGCAATCTCCAGATTAAATGATGAAGAATTTTGAGCTGAAATTTTAAGTTAATGTTGATAACTCAATTCTAAACATTTGTAGAAGAAAGTTTCTTCAAAAGAGGGCTGGATTTTGAGTTATGAATTTTTGAATTTGTAACAGAGAAGTTGTGCATAAGCAGACAGCTGCTTGGGAAGAACAAGCAAACAACTCATATGGAGAAAGAGGATCTCGCTAATATAGGAAATCTCGCTAATTTTGTGCTGAGGATATCGCTAATGAAGGAAATCTTGCTAATTTTGTGATAAGGATCTCGCTCTAGAAGGGAATCTCGCTAGAAATTGGGTTGAATCTCGCTGGTAAGGTTAGTTTCGCTAGGATGACAGTTTGCCAGGAAAAGATTGATATTGCTCATGAGGATCTCGTTGATCTCGCTCATGAGGAGGATCTCGCATTTAAAGCTATCTTTGTTGATGAAAGTTCCTTTAGTAAATGAACTATTTAAGGTATTTTGCTAAGAATTCTGAGTAGATTAACCGGGAATTATGTCCTTTCAGGCCAAGAAGAGCTAGGAGAGGCATATAACCCGTTAAGAGGCCAACGAACTGTGAGTGACTATGTGATGAATTGATGTTTTAATGATTTAGAAACCATGATTTCCTTGAAGTTATTTCTCATGCTAAGTGTTAGAAGCTATGATTTCTTTGAAGATATTCCTCATGCTAAGTGTTTAAATGAAGTGCCAAGCAACGTATTTGTGAAACTGTTTCTCATGCTAAGTAAAGCATGTTTTCCATGGAATTGACATGATTTAAATATGTTATCTTGTCCAAATACTTTCAGCTTGTTTAAGTAACTCCATTTTTATGATGAACTAGTATGCTGGATGAACTAGTATGATGATTTGAGCACTAAGCCTTAGTGTTCAACTAAATGTTTAGGACTAGTTTTACTTAAAATGCGATACCAAAGGACATTTGAGAAGGTATCTAACCAACTGAAGGAAATTCGAGAAGGTACGGACCAACTTGATACGGAAGGACATTTGAGAAGGTATCTTAGTAGCTCGATACTGAAGGACATTTGAGAACGTATCTGAGCAGAAGTACCTAAGGTAAGACGGTACTCAGTTATAACCACGTGCACGTAGGTAATATAACATCGAGGGATTGAGAAAAAGGGTTCTCCCCGAATAAGGTTGACGTTGAAGGTTAGATCTAGTAGTTCACTCTCAACAAAGGATAAAGGCAGTCATATCTTCTCCTTGGCTAGAAGGATAGTTTGGAATTGCTAATGCTTATGAATGTTTATCAACGCATGAAGTTACTAATGTATGAGTTTTCCCAGTATGTTTTCCATATCTAATGCATGCTAATAGTTTTTACAAGCTAGTTCAACACGATTTAAGCCAACTTATTTTATAAAGTATGAAGCATGCATTAGGGTTAAAACTAAGCTTGATGTGCTATGTTTATATACCTAAGATTGTTAAAGTGCATGCGTTGATATTCCTAAACACAATGAAGAGAAGTACTGAAGGTAAGAAAGATATCTGAATAAATGTACCTAAGGTGTTGACGGTACATAGAAACCTCCACGTACACGTGGGTAGTTTTGAAGGAGAGGCCGAAGTATGGGTCTCCTAGGCTATAAACCAGCAAAGAAAGGCCGAAGCATGGGTCTCATGGCCGATAACAGACGTTGGGAGCTAGAGCGAGGTATGCTTGTTCTCAACTAAGGACTAATGATGTTTAATGGTGTTTAAGAGTAGTTATCAATGCTAATGTTTAAAGAAAGTTGTTTGAGATGCCCATCGATATATTTTTAAAGAGATCAACGTAGGGGTCCCTCCTAGCCATAGGTATGAAGAGATCGAAGTAGGGGTCTCAATTAAGATTCAGGTTTCAGATACAATGGTTGTAAAGGTTTTATGTACACGTTTGCTTAGTATATTTTAATTCCAGTATTATGTTTTCGAGCTTTCAGTTTAAGCATGAGATTCATGTTTTTATTAAGTCACTCACTAGGCTTCTAGCTCATGTTTTCAAATGTTTTCTTTCAGGTAATAGTCAGTTCCCAAAAGACTATTCTGCTACTGCTCTGCCACTCAAAGACGCAGGTTGAGGGAAGCATAATTGAAGACCTATATTAGTTTGTACACATGTGCCTGTCTAGTGATTAGTATTCTTGATGGGGCTCACTAGGTTGTATTATCTATGTATAAACAATGCTGCGAAACCCTGTAATGTAAATGTGTTAAGTTCTGAGCTATTATGTATGTATTTAGGGTTTGAGCAAGGTTTAAGAGGTAAGATAGGCAGTAAGTGCCACCAAAAGGATTGGTAGCTGCTACAATCACCATTCCATCCAAGTTAGGAGAGTAATCTGGCATGGGGTGTGACACTCTATTTCTTTACAAAACTCAAAAGGTCCATCAATAGTTCGGGACAATTATCTGCCCATGTCAATTGTAAGATCAGCTTGGCTGGCAGCAACTCTAAATATTCATTATGCTCTCCACAACCCCAACCATGTCCATGAACATATGAAGACGAAGGACCAGCCTCTGAGTCATAATGTTCTGAATCAAATGATGTCATCATCATCAGACTAACATAATCAGTTTAACTCTGTGTCTGCATCACAGGGGGCAAGGGCAACCTCATCAAACTCATCCTCTTCCCAAACAGTTTCTCTACGTCTAAGAGTTGGTGGAAGAACAATAGGTATATCATAAATAAATGTATCTCCTCCATATAGTTGTGGTTGTCACTACATATAGCAAGAACCTAGTTCAAATCATTTGCAACATCACAAAGTCTCTATGAATTATAAAACAATTAGAAAATATTTAAAATAAATTTAAATTAAAAATAATTATACAATATTCATTCATTTACCAGATCACCTACAGCTGCTCCCGGACGAGTGGCGTAGCGCCTTGTGATATTATTATACCAATGAATGTAGACTTGAGTGACATCCCTGTCAAACTGTTCAATAGAGACCCCCATTGCAATAAACCTTGCATGATAATGTCATCGCACAACCAAATGTGCAACTTTTTCTTACCAATCTACAGTTCTTAAGTTGATATCATGCAGTAGGGGTTCAGTATTACAAGGCGATGGGACATCCTGCTGAAAACCGAATTGTCTTATCACCATGTCAGGAAGATGCCACTCACCAATGTGAAAACATATGAGAGGACTCATCATCCGCCATATGTTTTGACCATTCGCACAGAAATTGGGAAAAGAATGCATAATAATTTTCTACAGCTACCAAATAACCTAAAACACAAAATATTATATTGGAGAACATTAAAGACAAATACAATAAAAATATGTCTAAAATAATCAATTTGGTTTAGTGTTAATGTACCTGATCAGATTGAAGCAGATCAAACATGTATCTGTATTGGCTTACTGTCACACCCCACTCCAGATTACCCTCTTAACCTAGATGGAATGGTGACTGCAGCAGTTACCAACCCTTTTGTTGGCACTTACTACCTAACAAACCTGTTAACTTTTACTCAAACCCTAAATACATACATATCATCAATATACCAACATATTAACTCGGAACTTAGCACATTTACATTACAAGGTTTCGCAACATTGTTCATACATGAATATTACAACTTAGTGAGCCCCATCTAGAATATTAGTCACTACACAGACACATGTGTACTAACTAATACATGTTTTCAATTCCTTCAACTTGTTTCTTTGAGTGGCAAAGCAGCAGCAGAAAAGACTTTTGGGAACTACCTGAAAAGGAAAACATTTGAAAACGTGAGCTAGAAGCCCAGTGAGTGACTTAATAAAAACATAAATCTCATGCTTAAACTGAAAGCTCGAAAACATAATATTGGAACTAAAATGTACCGAGCAAACGTGTACCCAAAACCTTTAAAACCATCATTAAACATCATTATTCCTTAGTTGAGGATGAGCATACATCACTCTAGCTTCAAACATCTGTTACCGGCCAAGAGACTCATACCCCGACCTCCCTTTGCTGGTATATAGCCTAAGAGACCCATACTTCAACCTTCCTTTATCCTTAGTTGAGAGTGAACTATTAGATCTAACCCTCAACGTCAACCTTAGTCTGGGAGAACCCTTTTTCTCAATCCCTCAACGTTAACCTTAGCCGGGGAGAACCCTTTTGCTCAATCCCTCAACGTCAACCTTAGTTGAGGAGAACCCTTTTGCTCAATCCCTCAACGTCAACCTCAGTTGGGGAGAACCCTTTTGCTCAATCCCTCAACCTCAACCTTAGTCAGGGAGAACCCTTTTGCACAATCCTTCAACGTCGTAATACCAACGTGCACGTGGTGTTTTCTATATATCGTCAATACCTTTAATACATTTATTCAGATACCTTCCTTACCTTCTATATCCGGCTCACTTAAGCTATCAAGTTCTCGAAGAGCATTAAAAGAATAGTTTTCAAATATAGCATAGAAAACTCTTTAGGATACCTTCCTTACCTTTAGTATCCCCTTTTCATTTTGTTTAGGAATAGCAACGCATGTGTTTTGACAACCTTAGGTATTTAAAACATAGTACATCAAACTTCATTCAACCTTAGCTTTAACCCTAACGCATGCTTCATACTTTATGAAATAAGTTGGCTTAAAACATACTAAACCAGCTTGTTAAAACCACTAGCATGCGTTAGACATGGAAAACATACTTGGAAAACCCATACACTAGTAAACATCATGAAAATGGAGTTACTAAGACATGCTAAAAGTATTTGGACAAGATAACATATTTAAATCATATCAATTTCATGGAAAACATGCTTTACTTAGCATGAGAAACAATTTAACAAATACGTTGCTTGGCATTTCATTTAAACACTTAGCATGAGGAATATCTTCAAATAAATCATAGTTTCTAACCCTTAGCATGAGAATTAACTTCAAGGAAATCATAGTTTCTAAATCATTAAAACATTTATTCATCACATAGTCACTCACAGTTCGTTGGCCTCTTAATGGGTTATGCACCTCTCCTAGCTCTTCTTGGCCTGAACAGACATAATTCTTGGTTAAACTATTCAGAATTCTTAGCAAAATACCTCAAATAGTTCATTTACTAAAGGAACTTTCATCAACAAAGACAACTTTACTAGCGAGATCCTCCTCATGAGCGAGATCAGCAAGATTAGCGAGATCCTCATGAGCGACATCAAGCTTCTCCTATCAAACTGTCATCCTAACGAGACTAACCTTACTAGCGAGATTCAGCCCAATTTCTAGCGAGATTCCCTTCTAGAGCGAGATCCTCACCACAAAAGTAGCAAGATTTTCTTCATTAGCAAGATCCTCAACACAAAATTAGCGAGATTTCCTTCATTAGCGAAATCCTCTTTCTCCATATGAGCTGTTTGCTTGTTCTTCCCAAGCAGCGGTCTGCTTCTGCACAGCTTCTCTGTTACAACTTCAAAAATTCATAACTGAAAATCTAGCCCTCTTTTGAAGAAACTTCCTTCTACAAACATGTTTAGAATTGAGTTAGAAATATTAACTTAAAATTTCAGCTCAAAATTTCCCATTACTTAATCTGCAGATTGAAAACTTCATCATTAGCTCCAATTCAAGCAGCTACCTGCTTGTTCAACAATTTCTCGTTCAAACTTCAAAATTATATAACTCGATTTTCAGACCTCATCTTAAAAAGTTTCATTCTACAAGGTTGTTTATAACTGAGTTAAAAATATTTCCTCAAATTTTAGCTCAAAACGCTTCGTAATTCGTCCTGGAGCTTCAATTCTTCACTGATGGCCTAGAATCACCCGAGAAACGAACCCTTCGTCTTTATTTTTCCCCTTCGACCTTATTCTAGTGAGTTTTCCTTACAACAGCCCAGCCATAGAAAATAGAAAATCAGAGCTTTCGAATGCCACTAGAATTACACAAATAGCCTAAGTAGTTTGTCCAAACCGACCCAATGAACTCAACCTTCTTGCTTATATTACCGTCCAAAATCCAGCATGAACCTTCCTTGTGCCACTTGGCCCACTATTGGTGATGAAGGGTTAGGATTTAGAAAATTTCATTTTGCTAACTTCACTCACCATATTACTTCAGCACCATACCTCATTAGATGGCATGGTCTCATTCATATGCTTATCATGACCTTCCTTAGCCTAGCCAAGTTTTGTCCTACTTTTACACTTAGCTACCCAAGAACCTATTTCTTCTTGCTTCCATCTTCTGCCCTTCCTAAGACATGGCTTCATTTAGCTCATTAGAAAAACGCTATCGTGGAAAAGCCATCGTAGCGTACCGCTCATCGTCTTCTTCCACTAGGCGATCATGTAGTAAAGCTCAGTGATCGTGTAGCACTTGGTATACGATCATATAGTAAAAGGTAGGCGATCTTATAGGTTCTGAGAAGGCGATCGTCTAATAGTAATAGCTAAGCGATCGTGTAAGGAGTTTGTGGGCGATCGTATAGTGAAGAAAGAGAGCTCTCAAGAGTGGGAGTTCGGAAGACACTATCGTGGAGAAGCCATCACAGCGTGCCACTCATCGTCTAATTCCACTAGGTGATTGTGTAGTAAAGCTCAGCGATCGTGTAGCACTTGGTAGACGATCGTATAGTAAAAGGTATGCGATCATATAGGTTCTGAGAAGGCGATCGTCTAATAGTAATAGCTAAGCGATCGTGTAGGAGTGTTCTGAGAAGGCGATCGCGTAATAGTAATAGTTAAGCAATCGTGTAGGAGTTTGTGGGTGATCGTAGAGGATTTAGTGAGCGATCGTGGAGAGATTGTAAATGATCGTTTAGCGTCTTGTAAGCGACCGATTAATCTTGTTTGATTCCTATCATCTAATAAAGAAGTTATTCATCGTTCACTTGTTCTTTCCGAAAGTTTGCACCTATTGTTACGTTAATAAAGAATTACTAAATGATCGCATAGTAATTTACTAAACGATTGTGTGCAATCGTGTATAATTACTAAACAGTCGCATAGTATTTTACTAAACGATTGTGTGCAATCGTGTATAATTACTAAACGATCGTGGATAATTGACTAAGCAATTGTGTGTGATCGTGTATAATTACTAAATGATCGCATAGTTTACTAAGCGATTGTGTGCAATTAATGCGGCGTACGGGGGAAAGAAACAAAATAAAATATTTCTGAATGACCGGTTGAACCCTCGACCTCTTGTTTAAATTTTGTCGTCTATTTCGGTCGACAAATTTTGTTTAATTTGCTTTAGGTCGAGGGTCAAACCCTCGATCTCTTCTTTAAATTTTCGAGAGGTCAAGGGTACCCTCGACCTCTTCTTCAATTCTTCAATTTCCTTGAGGTCGAGGGTCAACCCTCGACCTCTTCTTTAATTTTTGACAGAACCCTCGACAAAATATTTTACACAAAATTCCCGCCCTCGAAAACTCCAAAACAATCATAAATTTGTAAATAGTTTCAGAACCACTATATTTTCCTAAATTGTTTTCCTAATCACAATATTTTAAAAAAAAATGTCCAATACTTGTCTTTGAGATTATCATAAACAAAGAAATGTAAGCATAAACATTGATCTCTAAACCAGTTGATAAATTATCATCTTCAGCTGATACCAAATACAGGGAGATATGATGATTTCACCCATTTCTTTTGAAATCTCCATTGAGATACCGAGCTAATTTCCTACAAATAATTAATATAACACCCAAAAATAAATTAATCAGAAAATGGATGTTATTTAATTAAAAAATTAATGTATATATATAAATCAAATAATATATAAATGAAGAACATGAATGAAAGCACCATTTAAAACCTCCCTGCATTGAAGATTTGGAACTTCCAACAATGGCAGCTTCATTCAGCATTGAAAAAGATTGGTTTTTCATCTCTTCGCCTTACATCTAGAAAAAAAAATTAAATAACCGAAAGAATAATCAAAATAGCGAGAATTTTAATTTAATTTTGAAAGTATTTGTATGTATATTTATATATATGTGTATATATACCAGAAGAAGAATTTCTTCCAAGGAGGAAAATTGTGATGTTGTTTCCCATTTCTTCCTTTATCTCAGTGAAAAGTTTCTGAATTGAGAGAGTAGCAGTTTACAGAAACTGCAAAATTCCATTTGAAAAAAGAAAATCCTCCACACTTCATTTATTTTGGTTTAGATTTGTTTTCTATTTTGATTCTTTCATTTTAAAATAATTTAAAATTCTTTTTCCTTTTCATATGTATTCACCATTTGTTTGTTATAGACTTAGTTCTTAATTATAATATTTGAAGCACATGGATGATGCCAATGCTCTTTCTTTTCTTTTCTTTTCTTTTTTTCCTTTTTTCGGAGGCCCCTTTAAAAATAAATGATACCTCTTTTTTCTCTCAAAGAAGAGATCTAAACTTTTTCCCAACAATATGCACGTGCTAATTCCAATAACTAATTTAGATTTTTTATTTTAACTAAATTTATCAGTGTAAAATTGAAATTATTTTATTAATTTTTATGTGATAATGTATGTATATTTTATAGTTGCTATAATAAAAAATGATAGTTCGTAATAAAAAATTGTTATTTTTAAATGATGTTTAAAAAAATGCAATTAAAATATGTTTCATGTTGTGTAATCTTTATTAATAAGAATTGAACACATTATCAATAAAATTCAGCCTACTCGGTGAGACCCATGCAGTGAGCTTGGAGCCTAGGAGAGAGCTCAAAAGATCCATGGGAGAGTTTAAGTGAGCTTGGGGAGCTCAGAGGCACCCATGGGGTAAGCTCAAGAGGAAGAGCAGGAAGAGAAGAAACAAGAAGAAGAAGAAATAAGGGGGCTAGAGGCGGACGTCAACCAGAACAAGAGAAAAATAAAAATTATGAAGACAATTACCTCTTGAAGACCATAAAGAGCTGAAGTAAGAGCTTTAGAAGGATCACCAACACCAACCTTACCAAATCCGATTTGATGGCCAATTTCATGCCATAGTTAGAAGTAGAGATATCCACAGGACGAGGCAGGGCTGGGGATGTCATTCCTCATCCCCATCTCTGCTCCCCATTTCATTCCCCATCCCCGTAAAATTTCCCACAGGAATAGGGGCGGGGATTGAAGCAGAAGCAAAAGCAGAAGAAGCATTAAAAGCAAGAAGAAGCAAGAAAAAGAAGAAACAACAAGAAGAAGAAACAAGGGGGCTAGAGGCGGAGGTCGACCAAAACAAGAGAAAAATAAAAATTATGAAGACAATTACCTCTTGAAGACCATAAAGAGCTGAAGTAAGAGCTTTAGAAGGATCACCAACACCAACCTTACCAAATTCGGTTTGATGGCCAATTTCATGCCATAGTTGGAAGTAGAGATATCCACGAGATGAGGCAAGACCTGGGATGCCATTCCCCATCCCCATCCCTGCTCCCCATTTCATTTCCCATTGTGAAACCCGGATTTCCATTTTCTCTATTTAAGCAGGTGATTAAAAGAATTAACTAAGTGAAAGTTAAATCCTACATTAAAGTAAAGGAAAATTCTAAGTGTTGAATAGATTTTCCTTTAGTAGTTTTGAGTTAATCCTTAAATGGTGAAATTTGGCTAAGTGTAAGGTCAAAAAGGACCCATGTGTTAAGTGTTAGGAGACATTAACGAAGATGAGAAGGAAACCATGCGTTTGTAAGGTTGGACGCATGATTAGTCGAAGTATTGGCAAGAGGCGTTGCCAAGAGTTGCTCATGCATTGGGTATGTGTGAGCGATAGTGGAGAAAGCGAGATGTTGAGCATAAGACGTTGGGCAGATGATCGTATAGCAACTGAATGGAGCTACACGATGAAGTAGACGATCGTCTAGTAAGTGAGCGGCACTACACGATGAGATGGGCGATCGGGTAGGCGGGCGCTGGGCGATCATGTAGCAAAGCGAGGAGCTAAGCGATGCGGTAAAGTGTGGTGCTAGATGATGCGGGGAGTCGCGCTAAACGATAACGCTATGCGATGGGTGATAGCATTAGACGATGAGGCGTTGTCACTACATGGTTGGCATCAGCGTTAGACGATGACGTTGGGCGATGGCGCTACGCGATGGGCATGTGCGCTAGACGATAGCCGTGCTTCGCTAGACGATGGGCATCAGCGCTACACGATGAGCAAGAGCTGTGCAGTAGACTGGTGCCATGCGGCAACGCTATGCGATGGTGCTATGTGGCAACAGTACTAGACGATGAGCTAGGCGATGAGACAAGCCATAGTGAACGCATGGTGAAACGTCTTGCATTGCTAAGGCTTGCGGTACATAAGGTTGTTATGCATTAGTGATATGCTATGCGCGAGGACATCCGAGGGCATGTGGGCACATAGGACAAGGCTAATAGTATGCGTTGGAAGAGTTTTGGTCACTATCCTAGTTGAGCGCATAGGGAAAAGGTAAGCCATGTGAAAGAGAAGGATATGTGGCCAAAGATGAGCCTTGCGAGCATCTAGCATATGTGACCAAGCTGTGTCAATTGGATGCACAAAGTAAGATTGAATGAACTCATTTTGATGTTGGATGGGCACATGCGCCAACTAATGGTTTCCGGACATAGGTATGTTGCGTCAATTGGATAGACGCAAATGAGGTTGGACGGATGTATTTGTGGTAGATGGACGCATATGAACGCATTTGCGGTAGATGGACACATTGAGGTAGGATGGGCGCATATGAGATTGGATGGACGCATTCAAGGTCGTCATCCGGACATGTGGTGTTCGGGAGAAATCTTAGGCCTTAAGAAAATGGAGGTGGATGCACAAGAAGACATGAAAATTTGAACGTTATGTGTTGGCTAATGGAGAAGGAGACACCTTAGATTGCGATGGCATGAAGGTTGTGTTGATAGTGTGGGGAAAAGACACTTGGACATGTGGCCAAGAAGGAGGTGTCGGCCTTAGAGAGATTTTGGACGCCTATAAATAAGGCCAAGGATCTCTTCAGATGATAACTCTATTTTTCTTCAAATGACACTAGGAAGTGTATGAAGGCCAATTGTGAGGAATCTATGCATTGATGAAGGAATGCATGCGATGGTAACAAGAACATGCATGGGTCAAGAGGTTCCAAGAGAGGAGATGCTGTCGGATAGAAAGGTTTGGAAGTAGCATCAATTTGGGATGAAGAGTTCTCCCAGAATACTCATGCGTTTGGAGTGATTCTAAAGCCACCTGAAAGCTAGGAGAGTCTAGATTTCAGGGCTGCCGAAGAAGAAGCTCCAAGGAATCGGGCTAGATAATGAGAAAAATACAGAAGGGTCGAGCTGTCAGCTAAGCTTGGGTCAGTCTTGATGTTTTGAAGATTCCGTCCAAACCACGAAGAGTTTTGAGCTATGATTTTGAGGTAAGCTTCCTGAGACATTTTAGAGCATATTTGTAGAAGGAAGTATTACGAGATAAGGCTTAGAACTATGAGTAATATGAGCATTAAATTGAATCTGAATCTTAGGGTTCAAAAGAGGAGTCCGAGAAGATCAAGGAACTTCTAAGAGAAAGATTTATATCCTTACCAAGGTGAGTGGTACTTTCCTTTAAGTCTTAAGCAGATATTTTAGATTAAATTTTACATGCTTATGTTTTGAGTGAGTATCTAGCATGAGAATGCGATTATGTGATCGGGATGGTCAGGGGGTCAATATACCTAGTTCCTGAGCCCGAAAGCAAAACCTCACCGGATGGTCAGGAGACCGAGAGGTCTAGTTCTTGAGCCTGTGGGAGGAACCTCATATGGGATGGTCAGAGGACCAATGAGCCTAGCTTCTGAGCCCATGAGCGGGGAGCTATATACACATAGAAGACATTGGGAACAAAAGGGAACGCAATAGAGTAAGCGTTCATGATTAATATTAGTTAACTATCTACCGTGTGTGTATGTAGAGAATAGACTCATTCTAAGTAACTATCAGTTTAGCTATCTACCATGCGTGTAGATAGAGTTGAGAACAGACTCATTCGAGGCTGAGGTTTGAACATAACCTCGTATTTATGATATGCTTGTTATTTATGAGTTGAAATAAACTCTAAAAATTGCTTACCACTCACTGAGCTTTGTGAAGTTCCTTCTTTTCTTTCATGTTTCTCTTCCCGGGTAGCGAAAGGTGAGGAGTTCCAAGGTGCTGCTAAGGTCAAGGTTTGCCACAAGCCACAGTTACACTTCTGGGGGGTTTTACAGTTATTGTTGTAAACTTTGTAGTTAAGTCTTGGAGTTGTATAAACGTTTTATTGTTGTAATAAAATGGGCCTACTTAATCAGTTGTTGTTA
>NW_028325879.1:0-36593 GCF_027475165.1 Benincasa hispida | reverse complement strand
ACCGATTGAGTTGCTTGCTTGCTCAATGGTTGCAGTTGCCTGCTTGTTCAAACCAAATTTTCAGTGTCAACTTTGGGCACGAATAACTTAGTTTCCACACGTTTTCTTGAAAATTTTCCATCCTTTTTTTTTAATTTTCTTGAATTTTTTTTCATAATGCCTTAAGTTGCTTACCTAAAAGTTTGAGCTTCAAATTTCTCGTGGTCGTGTTGGAATCCTTTGATCTCTTCTACTGAACCAGATTCATCAAAGAGCCTGACTTTCTTGAAGAATCCTTAAGATTTCAACTTGAATCTCTAAGAATTTCCTCTTAGCAGCCCAGGGCCATTAAATAAACTCAATAACCGTTCAAATGCTTCTAGAATCACCTCTTGTGCACAAGTAAACTGCTCAAACCGACCCTTTAAACTGAGGTCTTCTTTTATACTATGAACTGCATGCCCTCTTTAAACCTTAGGCTAGCATCTCACCCACTAATTGGGTTTAATTCTCTTAACCTTTAGAGCTAGCCCACTTTAGTCAGTGGTTATGCTGTGATTTTTTCCTAATTCGACGCAGGCTTGTTACACTCACAACCACACGGTAGCACTTGGACGCACACACCCCCTTGACCAGTGCATGCCTCAACGCCACCTGCGCCCATCGCTTGGTCTCAAGATCAACGCTTGGCCTCTCTTGCTCGCACACCTTGCCTAGCCAACGCACACCATCGCATGCGCTTGTTGCTGCCACAACACCTTAGGCAACCTTGGACATGTCGCATGCGTCCAAGCTTTTTAACCTCAACATAAGGCTTGGTCATCGCATAGCTCATTCCCAATGCATGGCATGCCCTTCGGCCAACACTTAGTTGTCTACTTCTTTCCTCATGCCCAACATGCACTCAACGAACCTCAAGATGCTTAGGCTGCTACATATCTCAATAAGACCTTCAACGCAAGGCTTCCATACTTAGCCAATTTTCCTTCTTCTAAATATACATACTTACACTTTAACATCCGAGAGCCTAAATATTCCACACTTAGAATATTTTTATTCTTCTTCAAGCCTCTTCCCTAAAACATAATATTTATTGAAAGAAGGATATAAAAACAATTCAATATGTCCATGTGTTTTTATAAAGAAATCACAGTCAGGTTTTGATGTGTTTTTATAACTGTATATGTTGATTACTTAAATATAACTGGGATTCCTGAACAACTTTCAAAGGCAATAGAATATCTTAAGAAATAGTTTGAGATGAAAGATCTCAGAAGGACAAAATCTTTCATTGTCTTGCAAATTGAGCATTTAGCAGATGAGATATTTGTTCATCAGTCAACTTATATAGGAAAAGTTTTTGAAAAGGTTCTATATAGACAAAATACATCCATTGAACATTCCAATAGAAGTTCGTTCACTAGATGTGAAGAAAGATAAATTTCGATCTCGAGATGATAATGAAGAACTTCCTGGTCCTGAAGTACCATATCTCAGTGCAATTGGTGAACTTATGTATCTTGCTAATAATACAAGATCAGACATTGCATTTACAATAAATTTATTAGCAAAATATAGTTCTCCTCCAACGAAAAGACATTGGAATGGAATTAAGCATATACTCCGTTATCTTTAATGAATGATTGATATAGGTTTGTTTTATTCAAATAAATCGAATTTAGATTTGGTTCGTTGTGCAGCTTCTGGATATTTATCTAATCCACACAAAGCTAGATTTCAAACAGGTTATCGATTCACAAGTGGACAGTGAAACAAACCATAACGGCTACTTCCCCAAATCATGTTGAAATTCTTGCAATTCACGAGGCTAGTCGATAATGTGTATAGCTAAAATCAATGACTCAGTAAATTCATGGAGCATGTCGTTCGTATTCTAGTAAAAATCATGTAATGATATTATACAAAGACAACATAACATGCATATCCTGAATCTAATGAGGATATATTTAAGTAAGATATATTTAAGGATATAGAGTAAAACATATTTCACCAAAGCTTTTCTACACTTATGATCTTGAACAAAATGACGAGGTCAGTATACAACAAATTTGTTCGAAAGATAACTGGTAGACATATTTACAAAGACATTACCTATTGCAGTCCTTGAAAAACTAGTGCATAACATTGTAATGCAGCAACTCAAAGATTTCAAGTGATGTTTCCATGATGGGGAGTAAATATACTTTTTTGGAATCTTTTCCCTTCACTAGGATTTTTTTCCATTGGGTTTTTTTTTTCCTAGTAAGGCTTTAACGAGACATATTTCATATATATAATGGGCATCCAAGGGGGAGTATTATAAATATTATGATAATAGATGCCCATTAAATGCTCATGCTTGGTGTCAGTTGACCATGTATCATGTCCCCATTTTCCAAAGTGTCTTCCATGTGTCTCAACATTACACATTACTAATGTTAGTCCACCTCCTACACACCAAATTGCCTATAAATAGTGGCATTTGGTGGGTTTTTGAAGACACACGTTGGGCAAATTCCATAAAAATTGGAGAAAGTGGAGAATTTAGAGAAACTTCTTATTTTTTATTTTGCTAATTTTTTTATTTTATTTATTTATATATTATCTTTAATTTATTTTAATATTTATTTATTTTATTATTATATTATATTATATTTATTTTAATATTGTATTTTATTGGTATCTATGTTCTTTTTGCGCTCCTCAAGTTCATAACATTATCATTATTATTATTGTATATCTTTCATATTTTAGGATCAAGCTCCACCATCAACCTTTGTTAAGGATATTTTAATATTATATTTTATTGTTTTGCTTCCTTCTCTTTTTTTTTTTTTCTTTTTTCATTTTGCTTTTCTTTCTCTGGTTTTTTTGCTTCCTTCTCTTTCTTTCTTTTTATTTTTCTTTCCTTAATCCCGTTTTTGCTTCTTCCCATTTTTTTTATTTTTTTATTTTCTTTCTTTTCCTGCTTCTTTCCTTTCTTTTTTTAATTTTTTTTTTCATTTCTTCGGTTTTTGCTTCCTCCCTTTTTTTCTTTTTTTTTTTAATTTTCTTTTCTTTGTCCAGTTTTGCTTCTTCCCTTCCTTTTTTTTTTATTTTCTGTCATTTCTCTAGTTTTTGCTTCTTTTTTTTTTTTAATTTTCTTTCTTTTCTCCTGTTTTTGTTTCTTCTTTCTCTCTCTTTAAATTTTCTTTCATTTATCCAATCTTTTCTTCTCCCCTTCATTTCATATGAATTCTGAGGTTGAGTTTTGTACCCAAGACTTGAAAATAACCAATTCATAAGTGACGTAGCATCAACAAGCCAATCATCAAGTTTGATTATTATAACGAAATATTAAATATAAATAGCAAATGAAAACGGATTTGAAAGAAACTACCTTTTTCAGTCCACAAATTTACACCTTTTTTAGAAACATTTCTTAAAACTTTGAATTAAGAAACAAGAATAGTTATTAAACAAGTTTATTTCTCAAAAAATGAGAAATGTGTACGATACCAAACAGGCCAATAGTTTTTTTCCTCTTTTTATAGGACTTTAAGAGTATGATGTCTATCAGAAATAAACTTGAAAAAATGACATAGATGACCCAAAATGAATGACACAAATTGATATATTTGTGTATTTGTGTCCCATAATATTTGTGTATTGATAACATCAATTATTAGTGATATTCGTGATATAACATAGATAGATAGCAGTCATATTCATGTATTAGTAATATCGAATTTAGGTAGATATCAACGGTAGAAGTCTAGTAGTGATAAAAGTCTATTATTGATAATCATGATAAAAGTTTCTCAATAATAGCCATTGATAGCTTTGACTGTTAATATTTCAAAATTGATAGTCAGTAATGAAAGTCTATCAGTGATAACCACTAATATTTTCTATCATCGATAGCTTAATCTTTGATGATTTTTTTCACAGTTAATAGCTACTTATAGAAGTCTATCATTGATAGCCAACTTAGAGAATTTAATTAATAAAGTTGAATCTCGAATTAAAGTGTAAGTGGAATGCCTAGAAGTTAAGACTAATAGCATGTTATCATTAATAGAAGTTATCAACGATGACATGTTATTTGATGGTAAAAAGGAATCAGAGAAGTTATCTCTGATAGCATGTTATCAATGATAGAAGCTATCACCGATAACTACGATATAAGTGATATAAGTGATATCGGTGATAGAACTTATGTGATATTTGTATATCGATGATACCAATGATATAAAAGTCAATTCCATTTGATGAAATTCTATCATTGATAGCCACTGCTAAAAGTTATCGGTGATAGCTACTGATTGAAGTTATCAATTATAGCCATAGCTATCAGTGATATGACTTAGGTATATATCAACAAAATGAATGATATTAATGATATTCGTGATATGACTTAGGTAAATACTAGAGATAGTCACTTATAAACCTATCATTGATAGACTTCTATGTAGGATTGTATCAATCGCAGCGGAAGAACAAGGACCATCTAAGCATTCAAATTCACTAATTTTGGCATATTATAAACATGCTTCTGCAGAAAAATGGGTTTCAAGACATACCTCTGGAAGAACTTCTTCAAAGCTCCATCTCCAGCTGCAATCTTTTCCATATCTTGTTGTAGACCATCTCAAGATCTTCCCCAATATTCTCTTGGTGCTTTAGATTGAGTTGTGGGACTCAAAACAAGCTTGAATCAAGGGATGAAGGAGAAAAGCTCACTGCTGCAACAAGATTGAAGTACCTTTCTTCAAACAAGTTTTTCTCTAAAAAACCTTTTGATTGCATTCACGTTTTTCACTCCAATCTTCTCATTATATTGCAGATCAACATGCAAAGAGAAGAGTTGCATGTGTTGCAGCTCATGCTTGGAGAAGACAAGGCCAAATGGTTGCTTCATGAGTGAGCTCGTTAAGTGATGGATAATGAAAAAATCCATTTTTCCATTTAAATGTGTTTTTCTTTTCTTTTTCAATTGTATCTAAAAATCAAAATCAACTCTTTATAACAACAACAGAGTAGGCCGCATCCAATGGTGTTACTAGAATTAGGTACCCAACCTCATTCATGTACCATAGATCATTTTGACTATTTACTCGAACCCGATCCTCTCTTATGTCTCCACATAAAGTTTAAGTACTCATACAATAGTCATGGGTCGTAGTTTATTGGATTTAGACTTTTAAACAATTTATAAGATCAATAACAAGTATATTGGTAATAGAAAATGTTTATCATTTTACAAACTGCGAGTTTTTAGGACATAAAACCCAACATTCTATCCCTTATAACTTTAAATGTTAATCTTTGAAAGATGATAGTTTCTTTTCAAAAGTTGATAACTACTTATAATAGTCAATCATTAATATCTATTGATAGCCTTAGGTGTTAATATTTCAAGTTTGATTCCAATTGATTAAAGTGTATCAATGATAGCCATTAAAATTTGATGAAAAATTGAAAGGTGATATTTCAAATGTGAAGAATTCTAATGGGGAGAGAACCTTGAGCAGAAGCGGATCGTCCAAATTCCATTTTTATTGAATACAAAATTTACAATAAACAAGAAATAAGGTATGCGTTTAATTCTAAATTACAGCATGCTTTAGAAAGGGTTTCAAGAAACCTCACCTTTGAAGACCTTTTCCTCATGTTTTTCCTCGAACAAATCACGAACTCCTTGAAGACCTTCTTCAAGATTAACGTCGAACAAAATTAAACACTACCACGAATGTTATCTTGGTATTCTCAAGGTGAGAACTTAAGAGTGGTGGACTCTTGCTATTTTGGATTTTAAGGGAAAACTTAATGTAGAGGAGGGATTGGGAATTTTCACAATAAATAAATAAAGACACAGAACACTTTTGTCGTTTACACTTTCTCAATCTCGATTAACCAAAATTAGCAAGAAGAAGAAGAAACTTTTCCTTTTCTACTTGCCAAACATAACACCACCATTCACTTACGTTGGAGGAGAGAAAAGAAGGGGAAGGGAGTTGTAACTCCCTTCCTGTTTATTTAATGATAATAATAAAAATATAAATATGATAACTAACTTATCATAATATATACAAATATAACATATACCCTATAGTTTTAATATTGTATCACATACAATATAAACTATATTTTCTTTTCTATTTTATATGACATTTAATATAAATCCTATTTATATTAAATTAACAACCATGAATCCAATTCATAGAAACTATATTTGAATCTCATTCAAATATTTATTTCCACCCATTAAGCTATAATGTATCAAATAAATTACGGCAATTATATCACATATAATTGAAAAAACATAACTACATCATATATAATTAAATCCCTCTATTAATTTGAACATTTCAAATTAACCAAAAAATTGATTCTCAACTAAATCCTATTGACCTACCAAGGGGACCTCATGGACCTGTAGCTTAAAGCTCCAACGGTACATGAATAACTAATTAAACTCTTTTAATTACATTATTCACCATCCGTTAGCTGTGGGAACTCCACTAAAGATTGACAGTTGCACTCTTCGTACTACAGATATATTTCTGTGTCCATTGGATATAACAAATCAACAGTACGATGACCCTCATAGGCAGGAGTTCACAACTCACTCAAGATTCAGGTCATGTTACCTATGGTCATCTTGGTGAAATGTAAGTCTATATCATGAACTGCGTTATATAATGAGACTAAACATTTCATGGTTCAGTCTTATACAAACTCCTTTGTATAGGATATCCCTGCTCCCATGTCTATACATGAATGATCAGGATCAGATCATTTAGCACTTTACAACAATTATAACACCTACAAAGTGAGCCATACTTGTAGTGTCACGAGGATAAGGTACCCAATCTTATCCATCTACTACAGACCATTTAGGTTATCACTTAAAATGATCCACCCGTATGTTTAAGTTACAAAGATAACATTGGATGCTAGTTTATTGGTTTGTTGTTAATGCAACTAAAATATCATATATTTTATAGATAATGAATAAAATATCATATATTTTATTAAATACAAAATGAGTTTGTTCAACAATGTTTACAACTATAGGACCCTATGAGATTTAGGGCATCAACCCCAAAAAAATGTTACTATTTTAATGTTGTTTTAATGTTTCTCAATTGAAAGTTACCACTGATAGCAGCTATCAACAATAGCAACTCAAAGTAGCTATCATGGCTATCATTGATAGCTGCTATTAGTTGATAGTTTTGAATTTGAGAAAATCAGAAAAAAGAAACACGGAATGGTTGGCTGCATATGGGCTTTTTAGTCATTTACCTATACAGCTACCATTGACAGATGCTACCATTGATTTCTGGCGCTAATTTTTTGCCATATCCGTAATATGTTTATCCTTGTTATACATCTTTTATTATTTTGGGTCTGATTATTTTTTGTACAACCAGCTTTTTTGTTAACCTTCCTCCAATGGTTCAAATTTGAATCTTTCTACTTCTTTTGAAATCTCGTTTTTTCTCTCTTTTGACAACAACTTCTCTGTAGAAATTTCATCTTCTGCAATTCTTTTTTATTTTATGGGAAAGCTATCCTCGACACTATTTTCTTCTATTGTGTTCAACATTGTCCATGAGTGCTTAAATCTTTATATCTAACCTTTTGAGAACATTTCTTTAGGTTTTCGATTTCATAGTTTCAATTGAGAATTTGAATAAGGTGTGAGTGTACCTTGGGTTTGAGCATAGTAGTTTAATCCCGCACCCAAAAAAGAATTTGGTCTAGTGGTTTGATCTTAAACCCGATTAAAAGGGGATCGTCGCGCTTTTATTTTTAACTTGTTTAAAAAGATCGGTATAGGTTGGATCTTAATCCTGCAAAATGATCGGTTGGAGGTTGACTTTTAAACCTGTAAAACGAGTGGTAAATCAGTTTGGTTTTACCTGTTAAAAAATCAATGTAGTAAAAATACCAAAGAAAGTGTTTTAAGAAGTGGAGTAGGGATTTCTGAACCATTATAAAAATTACTAGTGTCATCTATTTCTCCTTACTCATTTTAATCCTAAAATTTAATTACTATGTATGTAGATTGCATACTTACAACATCTTCAATGTGCTAGTTTTCATTCCTTGGCAGTCCATTCCTCCCATTGCCTGAAAAATATAAAGGAAAAAATAATAAGTATAACAATACCCAGTAAGTGACTGGTAACTAGGCACCCTAGGTAACTTGTTAACTTGTCTATCTAGACATCGGTGTACTACTAGGTGCTCTAGGTAACCTATTAGAGACTAGTGAGAAGTCTTGGGACCCACTGAACTACGTAAATATTATTATGATGTTTTATTTTGGTGTTGGGCCCCGGTGTTGAGAGGTTTTTTTTTTTTTAAAAAAAAAAGTTTGTTTAGTCTGGTGAATTTTATATGGGATCCAGGGTTTCTTAAGTGGGTTAAGGAAGTTCATCAAGTAGTGGATGCCACAAAAGGGTTGGTAACTACTGCAGTTACATTCTCTGTCGGATTAAGAGGGTAATCTGGGAGGGGATGTGACATGGTCTCTTTGTATGCTCACTTTTCAGCTTACCCAATGAGGAGAACTATCCCTATATTTTTCATCTTCTTATATACTTATAGCCACAATAAGAGTAAAACAAATTATAAGGATGAAAAAAAGTGTAAAAGTAGTTTCCAGGGTCAGTGTTATACTTTTAATTATATGATACCCTTAGGAATGGAGCTACTTTGATGAAAGTTTTAAAAGATAGATTCTCTAAAGCACCCATGAAACCAAGTGGTGTTCAAAGGGCAAAATGAACACAATAATGAGAAATGATCATACACTTTGTTGAGATGAAAAAAATGTGACTTCTATTGATTTAGTTTACTAGAACGAATGATAGTTCAAGATATCAAGTCTATTAATTAATTAAGTAAACTTGGTTTATGTTCACTATGTAAAGCTAAAAATTAGAATAAATTATATGTGACTCATTAGAAAAAATTCAACACTTATTTATTTTTTTAAGGAAAGACTTTTTATTCACTATCCAAAGATCAAACTCATCATTTATGTCGGAGCTTGTAAGAATAAATTAAATGTGACTCATCCATGCCTTCCGTCCTTTCACATACATAGGTTGTGATTCTTACATGAGTTTCACTCTTTCACATCCACGAGTTATTCTTTCACATCCATGGTTAAATATTTGCATCTTATTCAAACTAACAATCAATTTATAGAAGAGTTATGACAATGAATAATTCCATAAATATATATCTTTTCTAAATTTGAAGAACACACTATTTTTCCATCAAAATTTTCTTGAAGATAAGTTTGCCTTACAATGTAATGTTCGTTTGATATTATGGAATGAGGTATTCCATCCATAAGAACGCAATGTAATCTATCTAAAGAGACAACTACACATCAAATAAGACACTAGACAAAGTAAAATTGCCTTCCCAAGTGCACCAATGTTAACTCTTCTTAGGTGCTCTGCATACTATCATCTGATGGGTTGCGGTTGCATCTTGAGTGCAACTTTGACATTTCTTTTTATATATTACACAAAAACGTGAGGAAAACTAAAAAATTAACTCTTGTTCCACCTATTTTTTCTTCCTTTTACTACTCAAGGCTACGGAAACATGCTTGTCTTGGTTTTACATAAAATCACATGTAATACTAATGTATATGACATTGAGCGCATGCTTTCTACTCAATAATTTAAGATTTTTAGACTAAATAACTCACCTAAAGGAAAGTTATCGGCAAGAGACAAATAATTATGTTATCATAAATATCTTTTGCACAATCCACAAAAATTATGCAACATCAATCTTAAATAAATTAATTAAAGAAAAAAACAAAAAGGCGAACCCACAAATGTCACTATATCTAATAGTCAAAGTGTTACCAAAGATCTTATATATATATATATATATACTTGGTTAACAAAATAAAAATTTTAATTTTAGCTCGAAATTCTCATATATATATATATATAATATCACGACTCAACTATTTGAGCAAAGTGCTTGGATCGCTAGTCTTGCAAACAAGTTAGTAGCATTGTCTACTCCAAAAAACCTTGCAGATACATCAATAGTACAATTTTTCACACCAATGCAAGTCTTTTCCACCAAAAGCGTGCTTCTTTTCACATCCCACGAGCCTTTCTTAAAGGAACCACATTTTCCCTCTGGATTTCCATAGCTAGCAAATTGAATTTCAGAGATTATGCGTCCTCCTTGACATGACAACTCTAAGGTGCTTCCTTCATTAGCCTTTGCACAGATAGTTCCTATAGTGATGGTTTGAATTGACACTTGTTGAGGATTTCCTCCAAATTCTTCAAATAAAACAAGCGTGTTCGTGTCGTTTGAAAGAAACGATCTCGGAACGTGATACCATCTTTGAGAAGGGTTCCCACAGTTTCCAGCACATTTGCTAGGATTGTATGCACCTCTGTAGTCACAATTTGCACTGCAACTATCATTGCTGGCAATAAAAGAAGGCCAAAATCGGCCTATGCTTACCCCATTTACCCAAGCTTGGCCTTTTCCCATTCCTTGCATGTCCAATGTTACTGGGTCAGTTCCTGGAGGAGTCTTAAAGCTAGTTTTGTACCATGTCATTCGTCTTCCAATAGACTTGTTATTTAATGCTCTCCATTTTGTTCTTTGTGAGAACATCGGGTCGTATAGTTTCTTCATTTCTCCATTTAGTCCAACCTTATAAAACCATAGGTTTGACGTTAAATCAATTGTGACATTTCCTTCTCCAATTAAAAAAATAGGACCTCCCTCAATTCCCGTTGGCACTGTGTCATAAAATGCACCGTAATTATTCAATCCAACTGTGGCACTTAAAAGAGTTATTATGTTTTTTCTCGATTTTAGTAGAATAGGTTTCTCAAACACAAAACTCTGCCCATCGCTCCTCCATTGTGACCCGATATACCTTCTATTTGTAAAAGCATGAAGCACATGACCTTTTGTATTTACTCGAAGAGTCACATTTCGAAGAGGAAATGTTGCATTGGTTTCAACGTTTGTCATATACCACAGGTAGTCACTGGCATCAACAGTAGTTCCTTTTTGTTCCAAAAGATGGTTCGCCTTAAATTTACCCCTTCCATGTAATGTGTCTTTCATGGGCTCTGCAGCCCACATCCACAAGAGTTTTGCATTGTCTTTTGCATGTTGCTCCTTCACAAAGATAGATGTTTGAGAATTCACCTTTGCAGTATTGTAAACCTCCTTGTTGCAACCATCAAGAATGGTCACGGACCAAGCTGGCACAAAATATTTTCCATCTGTCTGCAGATCTATGGTTGCATCCCTGCTACCATCTGTATTGCTTAAGAAGCAAAACCTCTCCCCTGTTGATGGGTTGGAGAACTTCGTTAAAGTGAGAGAGCTACCATAGTGTTGGTTTGAGTGAGTGCCATTTGTGAGAATCTTCTCTCCCAATTTTATTGATGCATGGAGTTGTTTAAGATGCCCCCATTTGGGTTGATTTAAGTTCCCATATTCGTCAAGTGGGGCGTCGTAATCGTAAGACGTAGTGATGAATGGACCGCCCGATGTTCTTCCAAAGTTGGTGCCTCCATGGTACATGTAGTAATTGTTAAGTATGCCACCAGATTGAAAAAACCTAGCCACAGAAAATGCTACGTCTTCTGCAGTTCTGTGAGGGTCTTTATCGCCCCATTTCTTGAACCATCCCACCCAATTTTCAGTAAACATTTTTGGGCTATTAGGATTGTTAGGAGTAAAGTTGTCACAATAGTGTCCATTACACGTATTAATGATAGGTTGTGGGGCATCATTTTGTTGGCACATGATCCATGGAACACCAACATTAAGAGATTCAGCCATTTGAGCACACCAATTGATATATGCTTTTCCTGCATTTCCGTAAGGCGTCATCACATTTCCATACTCATTCTCGATTTGAGCTAAGATTATTGGCCCTCCTTGTGAGGCAAAAAGGTTGGCCTGTTTACACATATTCACTATTTTTGTCGTGAAGGTTTGCATTTCATTCTTGTACACTTGATTGTCAGTTCGTAGTTGGATTCCTGGCATATTGTGCAACCATAGTGGAAAGCCTCCATAGTTCCACTCAGCACAAACGTAAGGACCAATTCTCATTATAACATAAAGTCCCGCATCTTGGACAAACTGAAAGAATTTGATGAAATCTAGGTTTCCAGAGAAATCATATTTTCGTCGTTGCGGCTCGTGACGATCCCAAAAAATATATGTCTCGATTGCATCTAGTCCACCATCTTTAGCTTTCTGAATAAGATCAGGCCACATCTTTTCAGTGCTACGTGGATAATGGATTGAACCTGAGAAGATAATGCGTCGTTCACCATTGATAATTATAGCATTTGAGTCGTAGGTGACATTTGCTCCTGTACAAAAAGATAAGCAAGCTAAAGTAGCTAGAAGAGGAAAAACAAACAACTGAAGCTTAAACATCTTTGTATCTAGCGATTATATGTTTGGTTTTATTCATTTCTTTGAATCAATGTGTTTATATAGGAACACATAGGTACAAAGTTGGTATTCTTTCCAATCTATATTTGTAAAATCGTTTTTTTATGGATTATAAACACGGAAAACATGCTAATCAATTTTCACTGTTCATGTATGAGTTTCTTTGCTAAATTTGGAAAATATTCATGGAAATTATCCTAACAATAACTTTTTTCCCAACTGAAAGTATATATGTAACTAACAAACTTTTCTTTTTCCTAACATAGGTTTGCTTATCTATTAGACATTTTCAGTTTGAATTTGTAATGAGCCAATGATCATAGTTTTCTTTCGTTGGTATAATGTTGTCATTAGCATCTAGGTTGTTGGAGACATGTTGAGCCTATGTTTGTTGAATGTGTTTCATCAATTGAATATGACAGTTGGTTGATTTCAAGTGTTGATTCATATATTTCTCTTTGCCTAAACCCTTCAGAATTCTCCCCTCTGTTTGATCAAATGTTTTAGCCACCTCTCTTAAGAAAATATTGTACAGTTTTGTTGCCAAAATCGGAAAGAAAAAAAAATCCATTTACAGGCGTGACAATTTAAGTAGTGAAGTTCTTTGAAAACATGTCAAATATAAGATTCATTGTAAAATTATAAAATAGGAGTTATGGCATTATGGTTTTTCAAACACGTGATCTTTTATTCCAGTATAGTATCATGTTAAATCATTATGAAACCCAAAGGAGGTGCATGATTTAAGATTTTGAAAATGGAGAGTATGAGCTACTTAGTAAAGCTCATATTTTGTTAGTCGTTTCATAAATCCATATTTACTACAATGTTATATCTTCATGTGTACTCCTTGGCTTCCTTTCAGACCTTTCTTTTTACTTCTTGTGTCTGCTAAATTATCTAATAATTGGTCCTTAGATTTTTTTGTAGTTTATAGCTTTTCTTTGGCCTCTTACAAAACGCATTTTGACGTACCGACCTTACGGTGTTGCTCCCGAAAGACGGCCGTACAAATGAATTTATATGCACCGAACTAACTCTTTATACTAACTAGTAGTATAAGTAGCAAGTCCGGGATCGAACGCAAGAGAGCCAAATATGGATTCCTCAAAAGTTGGAACTTGTAGGAAGTAACCAAGGGGGGGATTTGTGAAAATTGTTAAAATAAATTGTGGAAGCGAAAATTATGCAACGTAAACAATTGAGAAAATTTATTTATCGAACAAATACTTACTTTGGATAATTATTATTTAATTCATTTATCATTAATTCTATCATAGACTACTCAAAAGATACATGAGATTATTTGAATTAAAAACTTAGTCGACTCGATTAAAATCCTAACCGATAGTCCATAAACTCAAGTTGATTAAGAGAAAAGCAAGAATCCTCAACCAATCAATTAATCAACATGCATTAAGATTCAAGGCAAAACTAAGTCGTCTAACTAATTAATTGAGCAAAATTTATCTAAGTTAGAAAGTAAATGCTTGCTAACTGGAATCCCAGATTAACACAACAAACTTACTTAACCCATGCTTCTAGGTGATGACTACCTAACGATTACAAATTAGGGCCAATCAAAGAAATTAATTAAACATGCATAGCTAATTTGTCAGATTATCCTATACATGAAAAGTAAAGAATATGCTAAAGATGTATTCCATAAATTCATAATAAAACTCACAGAATTTTAAAACCAGTCTAAAGAATTAAATTGGAATGAAATTAAACTAACAAACCCAAGCTAAGTTCTTACCCTTTAGCCACTAAACATACTCAAACTCAATACAATTGGTAAAGGGGAAGAATTCTTTTTCAGAGTTTTGGTATAAAAGTGGGCTAAGACTAGGTTGAGACAAAGTGACGGCATTCACAATTGGGTGTGCTAGATCTGATGATATCGGCTGGACCCAGATTCTCCTTTTATAAAACTACTGCAGCATCGCAACGGTAGGAAGGGCGTTGCAACGTTGAGGCAAATAATGGCCAAGCATCAGGCACGCGTTGCAGCGCTGGCCTGACGCTGCATTGCGCGCGCGCTAGGGTTATGCGTCCCTTAAACACCGTAGCGTCGCAACACTCCTAATGCTCTGAAGGAGCATTGCAATGCTGATGCTTCTATCTTTCAGCGTCAAGGTTCAAGCACCAAGGTGCGTTGCGATAATGGCATCATGAAATCTCCAAACCGTTGCAAGCAACACTGCCTTCCATCCAAGCATTCTGTCCAATAGCTTCAAGCTAGAGTTGGACTTAAGCTTAATCAGAGCGTTGCGATGCTTGGTATTGCAGTAGCCTTCTTACTTTGTCATTGGATCAATTTATCTCCTGTACAGTAGCCTTCTTACTTCATCATTGGATCGATTTATCTCATACTTTTTCATTTTAGTGCCTTTTATTTTCGAACGCTTAATATGACTGCTTGTACACTCGAGTCCTACAAAATAATCAATAAAACCAAATTAAGTATCTAAACAACCTTGAGTTAAGCGGATGAAGATAGCACTTTCAACTGCTATCAACATTTATGTTTTTAGTTATCATATTAATTAAATTAAAAGTAATAGTAAACTTTAAAGTTGGTTCATTCAATAAAAACCATACACCTCTTTTAGTAGAATTTGCTAAAATAGAAAAAAGAAATAGTTTGTTAGTTTAAGTTGGATAATATTTCATTTTCCAACTTTGATGAACTTACTTCAAGTTTAGTTGTTCGAAAATTTCTCTTCATTTTCCTGTTCGCTTAATATTATTTTTATATCAACTCTTTTATGTGTTGGATCTAATTTTTATATAAAAAAAAAATTAATATTGGTAGCTTTGTGGGCTTCAGTCATACCATTATTTTTTTTTACGATAACAAATGTTTATTTACGGACAATTTTAGTGTTTTAGTGATTCAATCATACTAGAAGATTCTTCAATCTAATGAATTATTATGTGATGCTTACTCCCAAGAAAAATTTACAATTAGACCATCACTAGCTAAAGTGGAGATTGAACCACCTGCATTTTTAGAACGAATTCATGGTGATATTTGTGGAGCTATTAACCCATCAAGTATACTATTTAGATATTTTATGATATTAATAGACGCATCCAGCAGATGGTCACACGCGTGCTTATTATCAAGTCGAAATCTTGCATTGCAAGATTACTTGCTCAAATAATTAAGTTAAGAGCACAGTTTCCTGATTATACAATTAAGACCATTCGTCTTGATAATGATAGTGAATTTATATCCCAAGCTTTTGATAATTGTTGTATGTCAATTAGGATAGTGTTGAGCATCTTATAGCTCATGTTCATACACCAAATGGTTTAGTAGAATCATTCATAAAATATTTGCAATTAATTGCAAGACCATTGCTTATGAGAGCTAAGCTTCTTTCACCTATACGAGGACATGCTATTTTGCTTGCAGTGTCACTTGTATGCATTAGGCCAGTAGCTTATCATAAGTACTCACCATTACAATTAGCTTATGATCATGAGCCAGATATTTCCCATCTGAGAATTTTTGGATGTGTAGTATATGTTCCAATTGCTCCACCACGATATACTCCTGAAAGGAGGTAGGATATGATTTCCCATCAATTATTAAATATCTTGGACCCCTGACGTGTGATGTATTTACTGCGCGATATGCTGATTGTCACTTTAATGAGACAAATTTTCAAACATTAGGGGGAGGAATTAAAATTTTGAAAAAGAAATTACATGGAATGCATCGTTATTGTCTCATTTAGATTCTCGTACAGATCAATGTGAACTTGAAGTTCAGAAGATAATTCATTTGCAAAATATAGAAAATCTATTACCAGATGTATTCGTGGATGTAAAGAAAGAAACTAAATCCCATATACAGCTAGAAATGTTCCATCAAAAATTGATATCGCAAAATAGCAATTAGTCACCAATGATTCTGGGACACGCTAGAAGCGCCGTAGACCTATGGGTTTCAAAATTAAAGTCCTCGAAAAATAAAAATAATAAATAGTCAAGAATACTTGGTTGAAGATATAAATATCCATGAAGAAATCCTTGACATGACTAGTGAGAAATGTGAAAAAGCTAAAGATAATAATGAGATTTCAATAAACTACGTCATGACAGGAAAAAGATGAAACCGAACTAATGTAGTTATTGATAACATTTTTGCATATAATGTTGCTCTTAATATTATATCTGTCACACCCCTTTGCAGATGACCCTCTTAATCTGGAACAGAATGTGACGACAGTAGTTACCAACCCTTTTGTGGCACCCACTACCATACTAGCCTCCTTAATCTGCTTAAGAAATCCTAAATCCCATATATAACATTCAGTAAACTAAGAAAACTTAAAAACAACCTCAGAACACTAGGGTCCAATACAAATATAAAAGCATCATAGTAACAGTTACAGAGTTCAGTGGGTCCCAGCATTCCTCACTAGTCCCTAGGATGAACAACACATATGTACAGACATAGACAAAATAGACAACTAGAATGTCACTTTAGTCTTTAAGCAAATCTTGAGTCCTTCAGTGGCAGAGCAGCAGGACAACTAACCTCTGAGGAGATGACCACTACTTAGGGAAAAGGAAGACATTTGAAAAAGTAAGTTACTAGCCTAATGAGTGCCTAATAAAACTTAATCATCATGCTTTAAACTAAAAACAACCAAGCAAACTCATACGTAAAACTTTTTAAATATAGAGTTTCTGGAAACATTAAAACATTTATAACTCTTCTTAAACCTTATTGAGATAGAACCCTTTTGCTCAATCGCTCAACCTTTATCCTTAATTGGTGTGGAGTAATCTCAACACAACCAATGTCAACTCTACCTATGTGCACATGGTAATAATTAAATACCATCATACATTAGGTACTATGGTCCGAATATCTTCTTAATCTCACTGTGCTTTAGTATCAGGTTCATCATAATCGTCATAGAAACATACTCATCAAAGCATGTATAAAAGCATAGTAGCATGAAACATATTCTTAAAAATCCTTATCATATAATCATGAACTTCCAACGCATGCTAGTAACATAAAGTATATAAATACGTGAACATGCTTTCATAACTTTTTTAAACTAAGTCATATGTTAATAGACACTTTAAAAACTAGTTTGCTTGGAGCTGCCTTAAACATTCTTATAAATAGAGCTAGTATGAGTCTGAACTTTTAAGTAAACCATGAGTTTCCTAAAACATTGGAAAAACACTTAGTTTTATCACTCACAACTTTGGGCGTCCTTCCTAGGATTAATAAGCCTTCCCTATTGGTGTTAACCCTGTGGAAATGGTAAACATATTTGATCAATGTTATTAGTTACCGTGTGAGTCTAACTCACATAAACAAGCTTAACATTCAACTTAGAACATCTTCCTTTAGTTCAACGCATGCCTTCCTTATCCGTTCAACACTTAAGAATTTCCTTGATTGTTGATGCTAAATCATGCGGCCAACTAGCATCATTATTGTGCCAACGGATGCCCATGCACCCATTCCGCCGCACACCATCACTTTACTTTAACCCTAGCACGCACCTTGCCACCCACAGTGCAACCCCTTGCATGCACATTGGCACAACGTCTCGGGTCAACCTGCCCTCGCGTACGTCTGCAGCTACCGATTGAGTTGCTTGCTTGCTCAATGGTTGCAGTTGCCTGCTTGTTCAAACCAAATTTTCAGTGTCAACTTTGGGCACGAATAACTTAGTTTCCACACGTTTTCTTGAAAATTTTCCATCCTTTTTTTTTTAATTTTCTTGAATTTTTTTTCAAAATGCCTTAAGTTGCTTACCTAAAAGTTTGAGCTTCAAATTTCTCGTGGTCTGGTTGGAATCCTTTGATCTCTTCTACTGAACCAGATTCATCAAAGAGCCTGACTTTCTTGAAGAATCCTTAAGATTTCAACTTGAATCTCTAAGAATTTCCTCTTAGCAGCCCAGGGCCATTAAATAAACTCAATAACCGTTCAAATGCTTCTAGAATCACCTCTTGTGCACAAGTAAACTGCTCAAACCGACCCTTTAAACTGAGGTCTTCTTTTATACTATGAACTGCATGCCCTCTTTAAACCTTAGGCTAGCATCTCACCCACTAATTGGGTTTAATTCTCTTAACCCTTAGAGCTAGACCACTTTAGTCAGTGGTTATGCTGTGATTTTCTCCTAATTCGACGCAGGCTTGTTACACTCACAACCACACGGTAGCACTTGGACGCACACACCCCCTTGACCAGTGCATGCCTCAACGCCACCTGCGCCCATCGCCCGGTCTCAAGATCAACGCTTGGCCTCTCTTGCTCGCACACCTTGCCTAGCCAACGCACACCATCGCATGCGCTTGTTGCTGCCACAACACCTTAGGCAACCTTGGACATGTCGCATGCGTCCAAGCTTTTTAACCTCAACATAAGGCTTGGTCATCGCATAGCTCATTCCCAATGCATGGCATGCCCTTCGGCCAACACTTAGCTGTCTACTTCTTTCCTCATGCCCAACATGCACTCAACGAACCTCAAGATGCTTAGGCTGCTACATATCTCAATAAGACCTTCAACGCAAGGCTTCCATACTTAGCCAATTTTCCTTCTTCTAAATATACATACTTACACTTTAACATCCGAGAGCCTAAATATTCCACACTTAGAATATTTTTATTCTTCTTCAAGCCTCTTCCCTAAAACATAATATTTATTGAAAGAAGGATATAAAAACAATTCAATATGTCCATGTGTTTTTATAAAGAAATCACAGTCGGAATTTGCTATTATAACTGTATATGTTGATTACTTAAATATAACTGGGATTCCTGAACAACTTTCAAAGGCAATAGAATATCTTAAGAAATAGTTTGAGATGAAAGATCTCGGAAGGACAAAATCTTTCATTGTCTTGCAAATTGAGCATTTAGCAGATGAGATATTTGTTCATCAGTCAACTTATATAGGAAAAGTTTTTGAAAAGGTTCTATATAGACAAAATACATCCATTGAACATTCCAATAGAAGTTCGTTCACTAGATGTGAAGAAAGATAAATTTCGATCTCGAGATGATAATGAAGAACTTCCTGGTCCTGAAGTACCATATCTCAGTGCAATTGGTGAACTTATGTATCTTGCTTTTAATACAAGATCAGACATTGCATTTACAGTAAATTTATTAGCAACATATAGTTCTCCTCCAACGAAAAGACATTGGAATGGAATTAAGCATATACTCCGTTATCTTTAATGAATGATTGATATAGGTTTGTTTTATTCAAATAAATCGAATTTAGATTTGGTTCGTTGTGCAGCTTCTGGATATTTATCTAATCCACACAAAGCTAGATTTCAAACAGGTTATCGATTCACAAGTGGACAGTGACACAAACCATAACGGCTACTTCCCCAAATCATGTTGAAATTCTTGCAATTCACGAGGCTAGTCGATAATGTGTATAGCTAAAATCAATGACTCAGTAAATTCATGGAGCATGTCGTTCGTATTCTAGTAAAAATCATGTAATGATATTATACAAAGACAACATAACATGCATATCCTGAATCTAATGAGGATATATTTAAGTAAGATATATTTAAGGATATAGAGTAAAACATATTTCACCAAAGCTTTTCTACACTTATGATCTTGAACAAAATGACGAGGTCACTATACAACAAATTTGTTCGAAAGATAACTGGTAGACATATTTACAAAGACATTACCTATTGCAGTCCTTGAAAAACTAGTGCATAACATTGTAATGCAACAACTCAAAGATTTCAAGTGATGTTTCCATGATGGGGAGTAAATATACTTTTTTGGAATCTTTTCCCTTCACTAGGATTTTTTTCCATTGGGTTTTTTTTTCCTAGTAAGGCTTTAACGAGACATATTTCATATATATAATGGGCATCCAAGGGGGAGTATTATAAATATTATGATAATAGATGCCCATTAAATGCTCATGCTTGGTGTCAGTTGACCATGTATCATGTCCCCATTTTCCAAAGTGTCTTCCATGTGTCTCAACATTACACATTACTAATGTTAGTCCACCTCCTACACACCAAATTGCCTATAAATAGTGGCATTTGGTGGGTTTTTGAAGACACACATTGGGCAAATTCCATAAAAATTGGAGAAAGTGGAGAATTTAGAGAAACTTCTTATTTTTTATTTTGCTAATTTTTTTATTTTATTTATTTATATATTATCTTTAATTTATTTTAATATTTATTTATTTTATTATTATATTATATTATATTTATTTTAATATTGTATTTTATTGGTATCTATGTTCTTATTGCGCTCCTCAAGTTCATAACATTATCATTATTATTATTGTATATCTTTCATATTTTAGGATCAAGCTCCACCATCACCTTTGTTAAGGATATTTTAATATTATATTTTATTGGTTTTGCTTCTTCTCTTTCTTTTTTTTTTCTTTTTTCATTTGCTTTTCTTTCTCTGGTTTTTGCTTCTTCTCTTTCTTTCTTTTTTATTTTCTTTCCTTTATCCGGTTTTTGCTTCTTCCCATTTTTTTTATTTTTTTATTTTCTTTCTTTTCCTGCTTCTTTCCTTTCTTTTTTTAATTTTTTTTTTTCATTTCTTCGGTTTTTGCTTCCTCCCTTTTTTTCTTTTTTTTTTTAATTTTCTTTTCTTTGTCCAGTTTTGCTTCTTCCCTTCCTTTTTTTTTTATTTTCTGTCATTTCTCTAGTTTTTGCTTTTTTTTTTTTTTAATTTTCTTTCTTTTCTCCTGTTTTTGTTTCTTCTTTCTCTCTCTTTAAATTTTCTTTCATTTATCCAATCTTTTCTTCTCCCCTTCATTTCATATGAATTCTGAGGTTGAGTTTTGTACCCAAGACTTGAAAATAACCAATTCATAAGTGACGTAGCATCAACAAGCCAATCATCAAGTTTGATTATTATAACGAAATATTAAATATAAATAGCAAATGAAAACGGATTTGAAAGAAACTACCTTTTTCAGTCCACAAATTTACACCTTTTTTAGAAACATTTCTTAAAACTTTGAATTAAGAAACAAGAATAGTTATTAAACAAGTTTATTTCTCAAAAAATGAGAAATGTGTACGATACCAAACAGGCCAATAGTTTTTTTCCTCTTTTTATAGGACTTTAAGAGTATGATGTCTATCAGAAATAAACTTGAAAAAATGACATAGATGACCCAAAATGAATGACACAAATTGATATATTTGTGTATTTGTGTCCCATAATATTTGTGTATTGATAACATCAATTATTAGTGATATTCGTGATATAACATAGATAGATAGCAGTCATATTCATGTATTAGTAATATCGAATTTAGGTAGATATCAACGGTAGAAGTCTAGTAGTGATAAAAGTCTATTATTGATAATCATGATAAAAGTTTCTCAATAATAGCCATTGATAGCTTTGACTGTTAATATTTCAAAATTGATAGTCAGTAATGAAAGTCTATCAGTGATAACCACTAATATTTTCTATCATCGATAGCTTAATCTTTGATGATTTTTTTCACAGTTAATAGCTACTTATAGAAGTCTATCATTGATAGCCAACTTAGAGAATTTAATTAATAAAGTTGAATCTCGAATTAAAGTGTAAGTGGAATGCCTAGAAGTTAAGACTAATAGCATGTTATCATTAATAGAAGTTATCAACGATGACATGTTATTTGATGGTAAAAAGGAATCAGAGAAGTTATCTCTGATAGCATGTTATCAATGATAGAAGCTATCACCGATAACTACGATATAAGTGATATAAGTGATATCGGTGATAGAACTTACGTGATATTTGTATATCGATGATACCAATGATATAAAAGTCAATTCCATTTGATGAAATTCTATCATTGATAGCCACTGCTAAAAGTTATCGGTGATAGCTACTGATTGAAGTTATCAATTATAGCCATAGCTATCAGTGATATGACTTAGGTATATATCAACAAAATGAATGATATTAATGATATTCGTGATATGACTTAGGTAAATACTAGAGATAGTCACTTATAAACCTATCATTGATAGACTTCTATGTAGGATTGTATCAATCGCAGCGGAAGAACAAGGACCATCTAAGCATTCAAATTCACTAATTTTGGCATATTATAAACATGCTTCTGCAGAAAAATGGGTTTCAAGACATACCTCTGGAAGAACTTCTTCAAAGCTCCATCTCCAGCTGCAATCTTTTCCATATCTTGTTGTAGACCATCTCAAGATCTTCCCCAATATTCTCTTGGTGCTTTAGATTGAGTTGTGGGACTCAAAACAAGCTTGAATCAAGGGATGAAGGAGAAAAGCTCACTGCTGCAACAAGATTGAAGTACCTTTCTTCAAACAAGTTTTTCTCTAAAAAACCTTTTGATTGCATTCACGTTTTTCACTCCAATCTTCTCATTATATTGCAGATCAACATGCAAAGAGAAGAGTTGCATGTGTTGCAGCTCATGCTTGGAGAAGACAAGGCCAAATGGTTGCTTCATGAGTGAGCTCGTTAAGTGATGGATAATGAAAAAATCCATTTTTCCATTTAAATGTGTTTTTCTTTTCTTTTTCAATTGTATCTAAAAATCAAAATCAACTCTTTATAACAACAACAGAGTAGGCCGCATCCAATGGTGTTACTAGAATTAGGTACCCAACCTCATTCATGTACCATAGATCATTTTGACTATTTACTCGAACCCGATCCTCTCTTATGTCTCCACATAAAGTTTAAGTACTCATACAATAGTCATGGGTCGTAGTTTATTGGATTTAGACTTTTAAACAATTTATAAGATCAATAACAAGTATATTGGTAATAGAAAATGTTTATCATTTTACAAACTGCGAGTTTTTAGGACATAAAACCCAACATTCTATCCCTTATAACTTTAAATGTTAATCTTTGAAAGATGATAGTTTCTTTTCAAAAGTTGATAACTACTTATAATAGTCAATCATTAATATCTATTGATAGCCTTAGGTGTTAATATTTCAAGTTTGATTCCAATTGATTAAAGTGTATCAATGATAGCCATTAAAATTTGATGAAAAATTGAAAGGTGATATTTCAAATGTGAAGAATTCTAATGGGGAGAGAACCTTGAGCAGAAGCGGATCGTCCAAATTCCATTTTTATTGAATACAAAATTTACAATAAACAAGAAATAAGGTATGCGTTTAATTCTAAATTACAGCATGCTTTAGAAAGGGTTTCAAGAAACCTCACCTTTGAAGACCTTTTCCTCATGTTTTTCCTCGAACAAATCACGAACTCCTTGAAGACCTTCTTCAAGATTAACGTCGAACAAAATTAAACACTACCACGAATGTTATCTTGGTATTCTCAAGGTGAGAACTTAAGAGTGGTGGACTCTTGCTATTTTGGATTTTAAGGGAAAACTTAATGTAGAGGAGGGATTGGGAATTTTCACAATAAATAAATAAATAAATAAAGACACAGAACACTTTTGTCGTTTACACTTTCTCAATCTCGATTAACCAAAATTAGCAAGAAGAAGAAGAAACTTTTCCTTTTCTACTTGCCAAACATAACACCACCATTCACTTACGTTGGAGGAGAGAAAAGAAGGGGAAGGGAGTTGTAACTCCCTTCCTGTTTATTTAATGATAATAATAAAAATATAAATATGATAACTAACTTATCATAATATATACAAATATAACATATACCCTATAGTTTTAATATTGTATCACATACAATATAAACTATATTTTCTTTTCTATTTTATATGACATTTAATATAAATCCTATTTATATTAAATTAACAACCATGAATCCAATTCATAGAAACTATATTTGAATCTCATTCAAATATTTATTTCCACCCATTAAGCTATAATGTATCAAATACATTACGACAATTATATCACATATAATTGAAAAAACATAATTACATCATATATAATTAAATCCCTCTATTAATTTGAACATTTCAAATTAACCAAAAAATTGATTCTCAACTAAATCCTATTGACCTACCAAGGGGACCTCATGGACCTGTAGCTTAAAGCTCCAACGGTACATGAATAACTAATTAAACTCTTTTAATTACATTATTCACCATCCGTTAGCTGTGGGAACTCCACTAAAGATTGACAGTTGCACTCTTCGTACTACAGATATATTTCTGTGTCCATTGGATATAACAAATCAACAGTACGATGACCCTCATAGGCAGGAGTTCACAACTCACTCAAGATTCAGGTCATGTTACCTATGGTCATCTTGGTGAAATGTAAGTCTATATCATGAACTGCGTTATATAATGAGACTAAACATTTCATGGTTCAGTCTTATACAAACTCCTTTGTATAGGATATCCCTGCTCCCATGTCTATACATGAATGATCAGGATCAGATCATTTAGCACTTTACAACAATTATAACACCTACAAAGTGAGCCATACTTGTAGTGTCACGAGGATAAGGTACCCAATCTTATCCATCTACTACAGACCATTTAGGTTATCACTTAAAATGATCCACCCGTATGTTTAAGTTACAAAGATAACATTGGATGCTAGTTTATTGGTTTGTTGTTAATGCAACTAAAATATCATATATTTTATAGATAATGAATAAAATATCATATATTTTATTAAATACAAAATGAGTTTGTTCAACAATGTTTGCAACTATAGGACCCTATGAGATTTAGGGCATCAACCCCAAAAAAATGTTACTATTTTAATGTTGTTTTAATGTTTCTCAATTGAAAGTTACCACTGATAGCAGCTATCAACAATAGCAACTCAAAGTAGCTATCATGGCTATCATTGATAGCTGCTATTAGTTGATAGTTTTGAATTTGAGAAAATCAGAAAAAAGAAACACGGAATGGTTGGCTGCATATGGGCTTTTTAGTCATTTACCTATACAGCTACCATTGACAGATGCTACCATTGATTTCTGGCGCTAATTTTTTGCCATATCCGTAATATGTTTATCCTTGTTATACATCTTTTATTATTTTGGGTCTGATTATTTTTTGTACAACCAGCTTTTTTGTTAACCTTCCTCCAATGGTTAAATTTGAATCTTTCTACTTCTTTTGAAATCTCGTTTTTTCTCTCTTTTGACAACAACTTCTCTGTAGAAATTTCATCTTCTGCAATTCTTTTTTATTTTATGGGAAAGCTATCCTCGACACTATTTTCTTCTATTGTGTTCAACATTGTCCATGAGTGCTTAAATCTTTATATCTAACCTTTTGAGAACATTTCTTTAGGTTTTCGATTTCATAGTTTCAATTGAGAATTTGAATAAGGTGTGAGTGTACCTTGGGTTTGAGCATAGTAGTTTAATCCCGCACCCAAAAAAGAATTTGGTCTAGTGGTTTGATCTTAAACCCGATTAAAAGGGGATCGTCGCGCTTTTATTTTTAACTTGTTTAAAAAGATCGGTATAGGTTGGATCTTAATCCTGCAAAATGATCGGTTGGAGGTTGACTTTTAAACCTGTAAAACGAGTGGTAAATCAGTTTGGTTTTACCTGTTAAAAAATCAATGTAGTAAAAATTCCAAAGAAAGTGTTTTAAGAAGTGGAGTAGGGATTTCTGAACCATTATAAAAATTACTAGTGTCATCTATTTCTCCTTACTCATTTTAATCCTAAAATTTAATTACTATGTATGTAGATTGCATACTTACAACATCTTCAATGTGCTAGTTTTCATTCCTTGGCAGTCCATTCCTCCCATTGCCTGAAAAATATAAAGGAAAAAATAATAAGTATAACAATACCCAGTAAGTGACTGGTAACTAGGCACCCTAGGTAACTTGTTAACTTGTCTATCTAGACATCGGTGTACTACTAGGTGCTCTAGGTAACCTATTAGAGACTAGTGAGAAGTCTTGGGACCCACTGAACTACGTAAATATTATTATGATGTTTTATTTTGGTGTTGGGCCCTGGTGTTGAGAGGTTTTTTTTTTTTTAAAAAAAAAAAAAGTTTGTTTAGTCTGGTGAATTTTATATGGGATCCAGGGTTTCTTAAGTGGGTTAAGGAAGTTCATCAAGTAGTGGATGCCACAAAAGGGTTGGTAACTACTGCAGTTACATTCTCTGTCGGATTAAGAGGGTAATCTGGGAGGGGATGTGACATGGTCTCTTTGTATGCTCACTTTTCAGCTTACCCAATGAGGAGAACTATCCCTATATTTTTCATCTTCTTATATACTTATAGCCACAATAAGAGTAAAACAAATTATAAGGATGAAAAAAAGTGTAAAAGTAGTTTCCAGGGTCAGTGTTATACTTTTAATTATATGATACCCTTAGGAATGGAGCTACTTTGATGAAAGTTTTAAAAGATAGATTCTCTAAAGCACCCATGAAACCAAGTGGTGTTCAAAGGGCAAAATGAACACAATAATGAGAAATGATCATACACTTTGTTGAGATGAAAAAAATGTGACTTCTATTGATTTAGTTTACTAGAACGAATGATAGTTCAAGATATCAAGTCTATTAATTAATTAAGTAAACTTGGTTTATGTTCACTATGTAAAGCTAAAAATTAGAATAAATTATATGTGACTCATTAGAAAAAATTCAACACTTATTTATTTTTTTAAGGAAAGACTTTTTATTCACTATCCAAAGATCAAACTCATCATTTATGTCGGAGCTTGTAAGAATAAATTAAATGTGACTCATCCATGCCTTCCGTCCTTTCACATACATAGGTTGTGATTCTTACATGAGTTTCACTCTTTCACATCCACGAGTTATTCCTTCATCACATGGTTAAATATTTGCATCTTATTCAAACTAACAATCAATTTATAGAAGAGTTATGACAATGAATAATTCCATAAATATATATCTTTTCTAAATTTGAAGAACACACTATTTTTCCATCAAAATTTTCTTGAAGATAAGTTTGCCTTACAATGTAATGTTCGTTTGATATTATGGAATGAGGTATTCCATCCATAAGAACGCAATGTAATCTATCTAAAGAGACAACTACACATCAAATAAGACACTAGACAAAGTAAAATTGCCTTCCCAAGTGCACCAATGTTAACTCTTCTTAGGTGCTCTGCATACTATCATCTGATGGGTTGCGGTTGCATCTTGAGTGCAACTTTGACATTTCTTTTTATATATTACACAAAAACGTGAGGAAAACTAAAAAATTAACTCTTGTTCCACCTATTTTTTCTTCCTTTTACTACTCAAGGCTACGGAAACATGCTTGTCTTGGTTTTACATAAAATCACATGTAATACTAATGTATATGACACTGAGCGCATGCTTTCTACTCAATAATTTAAGCTTTTTAGACTAAATAACTCACCTAAAGGAAAGTTATCGGCAAGAGACAAATAATTATGTTATCATAAATATCTTTTGCACAATCAACAAAAATTATGCAACATCAATCTTAAATAAACTAATTAAAGAAAAAAACAAAAAGGCGAACCCACAAATGTCACTATATCTAATAGTCAAAGTGTTACCAAAGATCTTTATATATATATATATATATATATACTTGGTTAACAAAATAAAAATTTTAATTTTAGCTCGAAATTCTCATATATATATATATATATAATATCACGACTCAACTATTTGAGCAAAGTGCTTGGATCGCTAGTCTTGCAAACAAGTTAGTAGCATTGTCTACTCCAAAAAACCTTGCAGATACATCAATAGTACAATTTTTCACACCAATGCAAGTCTTTTCCACCAAAAGCGTGCTTCTTTTCACATCCCACGAGCCTTTCTTAAAGGAACCACATTTTCCCTCTGGATTTCCATAGCTAGCAAATTGAATTTCAGAGATTATGCGTCCTCCTTGACATGACAACTCTAAGGTGCTTCCTTCATTAGCCTTTGCACAGATAGTTCCTATAGTGATGGTTTGAATTGACACTTGTTGAGGATTTCCTCCAAATTCTTCAAATAAAACAAGCGTGTTCGTGTCGTTTGAAAGAAACGATCTCGGAACGTGATACCATCTTTGAGAAGGGTTCCCACAGTTTCCAGCACATTTGCTAGGATTGTATGCACCTCTGTAGTCACAATTTGCACTGCAACTATCATTGCTGGCAATAAAAGAAGGCCAAAATCGGCCTATGCTTACCCCATTTACCCAAGCTTGGCCTTTTCCCATTCCTTGCATGTCCAATGTTACTGGGTCAGTTCCTGGAGGAGTCTTAAAGCTAGTTTTGTACCATGTCATTCGTCTTCCAATAGACTTGTTATTTAATGCTCTCCATTTTGTTCTTTGTGAGAACATCGGGTCGTATAGTTTCTTCATTTCTCCATTTAGTCCAACCTTATAAAACCATAGGTTTGACGTTAAATCAATTGTGACATTTCCTTCTCCAATTAAAAAAATAGGACCTCCCTCAATTCCCGTTGGCACTGTGTCATAAAATGCACCGTAATTATTCAATCCAACTGTGGCACTTAAAAGAGTTATTATGTTTTTTCTCGATTTTAGTAGAATAGGTTTCTCAAACACAAAACTCTGCCCATCGCTCCTCCATTGTGACCCGATATACCTTCTATTTGTAAAAGCATGAAGCACATGACCTTTTGTATTTACTCGAAGAGTCACATTTCGAAGAGGAAATGTTGCATTGGTTTCAACGTTTGTCATATACCACAGGTAGTCACTGGCATCAACAGTAGTTCCTTTTTGTTCCAAAAGATGGTTCGCCTTAAATTTACCCCTTCCATGTAATGTGTCTTTCATGGGCTCTGCAGCCCACATCCACAAGAGTTTTGCATTGTCTTTTGCATGTTGCTCCTTCACAAAGATAGATGTTTGAGAATTCACCTTTGCAGTATTGTAAACCTCCTTGTTGCAACCATCAAGAATGGTCACGGACCAAGCTGGCACAAAATATTTTCCATCTGTCTGCAGATCTATGGTTGCATCCCTGCTACCATCTGTATTGCTTAAGAAGCAAAACCTCTCCCCTGTTGATGGGTTGGAGAACTTCGTTAAAGTGAGAGAGCTACCATAGTGTTGGTTTGAGTGAGTGCCATTTGTGAGAATCTTCTCTCCCAATTTTATTGATGCATGGAGTTGTTTAAGATGCCCCCATTTGGGTTGATTTAAGTTCCCATATTCGTCAAGTGGGGCGTCGTAATCGTAAGACGTAGTGATGAATGGACCGCCCGATGTTCTTCCAAAGTTGGTGCCTCCATGGTACATGTAGTAATTGTTAAGTATGCCACCAGATTGAAAAAACCTAGCCACAGAAAATGCTACGTCTTCTGCAGTTCTGTGAGGGTCTTTATCGCCCCATTTCTTGAACCATCCCACCCAATTTTCAGTAAACATTTTTGGGCTATTAGGATTGTTAGGAGTAAAGTTGTCACAATAGTGTCCATTACACGTATTAATGATAGGTTGTGGGGCATCATTTTGTTGGCACATGATCCATGGAACACCAACATTAAGAGATTCAGCCATTTGAGCACACCAATTGATATATGCTTTTCCTGCATTTCCGTAAGGCGTCATCACATTTCCATACTCATTCTCGATTTGAGCTAAGATTATTGGCCCTCCTTGTGAGGCAAAAAGGTTGGCCTGTTTACACATATTCACTATTTTTGTCGTGAAGGTTTGCATTTCATTCTTGTACACTTGATTGTCAGTTCGTAGTTGGATTCCTGGCATATTGTGCAACCATAGTGGAAAGCCTCCATAGTTCCACTCAGCACAAACGTAAGGACCAATTCTCATTATAACATAAAGTCCCGCATCTTGGACAAACTGAAAGAATTTGATGAAATCTAGGTTTCCAGAGAAATCATATTTTCGTCGTTGCGGCTCGTGACGATCCCAAAAAATATATGTCTCGATTGCATCTAGTCCACCATCTTTAGCTTTCTGAATAAGATCAGGCCACATCTTTTCAGTGCTACGTGGATAATGGATTGAACCTGAGAAGATAATGCGTCGTTCACCATTGATAATTATAGCATTTGAGTCGTAGGTGACATTTGCTCCTGTACAAAAAGATAAGCAAGCTAAAGTAGCTAGAAGAGGAAAAACAAACAACTGAAGCTTAAACATCTTTGTATCTAGCGATTATATGTTTGGTTTTATTCATTTCTTTGAATCAATGTGTTTATATAGGAACACATAGGTACAAAGTTGGTATTCTTTCCAATCTATATTTGTAAAATCGTTTTTTTATGGATTATAAACACGGAAAACATGCTAATCAATTTTCACTGTTCATGTATGAGTTTCTTTGCTAAATTTGGAAAATATTCATGGAAATTATCCTAACAATAACTTTTTTCCCAACTGAAAGTATATATGTAACTAACAAACTTTTCTTTTTCCTAACATAGGTTTGCTTATCTATTAGACATTTTCAGTTTGAATTTGTAATGAGCCAATGATCATAGTTTTCTTTCGTTGGTATAATGTTGTCATTAGCATCTAGGTTGTTGGAGACATGTTGAGCCTATGTTTGTTGAATGTGTTTCATCAATTGAATATGACAGTTGGTTGATTTCAAGTGTTGATTCATATATTTCTCTTTGCCTAAACCCTTCAGAATTCTCCCCTCTGTTTGATCAAATGTTTTAGCCACCTCTCTTAAGAAAATATTGTACAGTTTTGTTGCCAAAATCGGAAAGAAAAAAAAATCCATTTACAGGCGTGACAATTTAAGTAGTGAAGTTCTTTGAAAACATGTCAAATATAAGATTCATTGTAAAATTATAAAATAGGAGTTATGGCATTATGGTTTTTCAAACACGTGATCTTTTATTCCAGTATAGTATCATGTTAAATCATTATGAAACCCAAAGGAGGTGCATGATTTAAGATTTTGAAAATGGAGAGTATGAGCTACTTAGTAAAGCTCATATTTTGTTAGTCGTTTCATAAATCCATATTTACTACAATGTTATATCTTCATGTGTACTCCTTGGCTTCCTTTCAGACCTTTCTTTTTACTTCTTGTGTCTGCTAAATTATCTAATAATTGGTCCTTAGATTTTTTTGTAGTTTATAGCTTTTCTTTGGCCTCTTACAAAACGCATTTTGACGTACCGACCTTACGGTGTTGCTCCCGAAAGACGGCCGTACAAATGAATTTATATGCACCGAACTAACTCTTTATACTAACTAGTAGTATAAGTAGCAAGTCCGGGATCGAACGCAAGAGAGCCAAATATGGATTCCTCAAAAGTTGGAACTTGTAGGAAGTAACCAAGGGGGGGATTTGTGAAAATTGTTAAAATAAATTGTGGAAGCGAAAATTATGCAACGTAAACAATTGAGAAAATTTATTTATCGAACAAATACTTACTTTGGATAATTATTATTTAATTCATTTATCATTAATTCTATCATAGACTACTCAAAAGATACATGAGATTATTTGAATTAAAAACTTAGTCGACTCGATTAAAATCCTAACCGATAGTCCATAAACTCAAGTTGATTAAGAGAAAAGCAAGAATCCTCAACCAATCAATTAATCAACATGCATTAAGATTCAAGGCAAAACTAAGTCGTCTAACTAATTAATTGAGCAAAATTTATCTAAGTTAGAAAGTAAATGCTTGCTAACTGGAATCCCAGATTAACACAACAAACTTACTTAACCCATGCTTCTAGGTGATGACTACCTAACGATTACAAATTAGGGCCAATCAAAGAAATTAATTAAACATGCATAGCTAATTTGTCAGATTATCCTATACATGAAAAGTAAAGAATATGCTAAAGATGTATTCCATAAATTCATAATAAAACTCACAGAATTTTAAAACCAGTCTAAAGAATTAAATTGGAATGAAATTAAACTAACAAACCCAAGCTAAGTTCTTACCCTTTAGCCACTAAACATACTCAAACTCAATACAATTGGTAAAGGGGAAGAATTCTTTTTCAGAGTTTTGGTATAAAAGTGGGCTAAGACTAGGTTGAGACAAAGTGACGGCATTCACAATTGGGTGTGCTAGATCTGATGATATCGGCTGGACCCAGATTCTCCTTTTATAAAACTACTGCAGCATCGCAACGGTAGGAAGGGCGTTGCAACGTTGAGGCAAATAATGGCCAAGCATCAGGCACGCGTTGCAGCGCTGGCCTGACGCTGCATTGCGCGCGCGCTAGGGTTATGCGTCCCTTAAACACCGTAGCGTCGCAACACTCCTAATGCTCTGAAGGAGCATTGCAATGCTGATGCTTCTATCTTTCAGCGTCAAGGTTCAAGCACCAAGGTGCGTTGCGATAATGGCATCATGAAATCTCCAAACCGTTGCAAGCAACACTGCCTTCCATCCAAGCATTCTGTCCAATAGCTTCAAGCTAGAGTTGGACTTAAGCTTAATCAGAGCATTGCGATGCTTGGTATTGCAGTAGACTTCTTACTTTGTCATTGGATCGATTTATCTCCTGTACAGTAGCCTTCTTACTTCATCATTGGATCGATTTATCTCATACTTTTTCATTTTAGTGCCTTTTATTTTCGAACGCTTAATCTGACTGCTTGTACACTCGAGTCCTACAAAATAATCAATAAAACCAAATTAAGTATCTAAACAACCTTGAGTTAAGCGGATGAAGATAGCACTTTCAACTGCTATCAACATTTATGTTTTTAGTTATCATATTAATTAAATTAAAAGTAATAGTAAACTTTAAAGTTGGTTCATTCAATAAAAACCATACACCTCTTTTAGTAGAATTTGCTAAAATAGAAAAAAGAAATAGTTTGTTAGTTTAAGTTGGATAATATTTCATTTTCCAACTTTGATGAACTTACTTCAAGTTTAGTTGTTCGAAAATTTCTCTTCATTTTCCTGTTCGCTTAATATTATTTTTATATCAACTCTTTTATGTGTTGGATCTAATTTTTATATAAAAAAAAAATTAATATTGGTAGCTTTGTGGGCTTCAGTCATACCATTATTTTTTTTTACGATAACAAATGTTTATTTACGGACAATTTTAGTGTTTTAGTGATTCAATCATACTAGAAGATTCTTCAATCTAATGAATTATTATGTGATGCTTACTCTCAAGAAAAATTGACAATTAGACCATCACTAGCTAAAGTGGAGATTGAACCACCTGCATTTTTAGAACGAATTCATGGTGATATTTGTGGAGCTATTAACCCATCAAGTATACTATTTAGATATTTTATGATATTAATAGACGCATCCAGCAGATGGTCACACGCGTGCTTATTATCAAGTCGAAATCTTGCATTGCAAGATTACTTGCTCAAATAATTAAGTTAAGAGCACAGTTTCCTGATTATACAATTAAGACCATTCGTCTTGATAATGATAGTGAATTTATATCCCAAGCTTTTGATAATTGTTGTATGTCAATTAGGATAGTGTTGAGCATCTTATAGCTCATGTTCATACACCAAATGGTTTAGTAGAATCATTCATAAAATATTTGCAATTAATTGCAAGACCATTGCTTATGAGAGCTAAGCTTCTTTCACCTATACGAGGACATGCTATTTTGCTTGCAGTGTCACTTGTATGCATTAGGCCAGTAGCTTATCATAAGTACTCACCATTACAATTAGCTTATGATCATGAGCCAGATATTTCCCATCTGAGAATTTTTGGATGTGTAGTATATGTTCCAATTGCTCCACCACGATATACTCCTGAAAGGAGGTAGGATATGATTTCCCATCAATTATTAAATATCTTGGACCCCTGACGTGTGATGTATTTACTGCGCGATATGCTGATTGTCACTTTAATGAGACAAATTTTCAAACATTAGGGGGAGGAATTAAAATTTTGAAAAAGAAATTACATGGAATGCATCGTTATTGTCTCATTTAGATTCTCGTACAGATCAATGTGAACTTGAAGTTCAGAAGATAATTCATTTGCAAAATATAGAAAATCTATTACCAGATGTATTCGTGGATGTAAAGAAAGAAACTAAATCCCATATACAGCTAGAAATGTTCCATCAAAAATTGATATCGCAAAATAGCAATTAGTCACCAATGATTCTGGGACACGCTAGAAGCGCCGTAGACCTATGGGTTTCAAAATTAAAGTCCTCGAAAAATAAAAATAATAAATAGTCAAGAATACTTGGTTGAAGATATAAATATCCATGAAGAAATCCTTGACATGACTAGTGAGAAATGTGAAAAAGCTAAAGATAATAATGAGATTTCAATAAACTACGTCATGACAGGAAAAAGATGAAACCGAACTAATGTAGTTATTGATAACATTTTTGCATATAATGTTGCTCTTAATATTATATCTGTCACACCCCTTTGCAGATGACCCTCTTAATCTGGAACAGAATGTGATGACAGTAGTTACCAACCCTTTTGTGGCACCCACTACCATACTAGCCTCCTTAATCTGCTTAAGAAATCCTAAATCCCATATATAACATTCAGTAAACTAAGAAAACTTAAAAAAAACCTCAGAACACTAGGGTCCAATACAAATATAAAAGCATCATAGTAACAGTTACAGAGTTCAGTGGGTCCCAGCATTCCTCACTAGTCCCTAGGATGAACAACACATATGTACAGACATAGACAAAATAGACAACTAGAATGTCACTTTAGTCTTTAAGCAAATCTTGAGTCTTTCAGTGGCAGAGCAGCAGGACAACTAACCTCTGAGGAGATGACCACTACTTAGGGAAAAGGAAGACATTTGAAAAAGTAAGTTACTAGCCTAATGAGTGCCTAATAAAACTTAATCATCATGCTTTAAACTAAAAACAACCAAGCAAACTCATACGTAAAACTTTTTAAATATAGAGTTTCTGGAAACATTAAAACATTTATAACTCTTCTTAAACCTTATTGAGATAGAACCCTTTTGCTCAATCGCTCAACCTTTATCCTTAATTGGTGTGGAGTAATCTCAACACAACCAATGTCAACTCTACCTATGTGCACATGGTAATAATTAAATACCATCATACATTAGGTACTCATGGTCCGAATATCTTCTAATCTCACTGTGCTTTAGTATCAGGTTCATCATAATCGTCGTAGAAACATACTCATCAAAGCATGTATAAAAGCATAGTAGCATGAAACATATTCTTAAAAATCCTTATCATATAATCATGAACTTCCAACGCATGCTAGTAACATAAAGTATATAAATACGTGAACATGCTTTCATAACTTTTTTAAACTAAGTCATATGTTAATAGACACTTTAAAAACTAGTTTGCTTGGAGCTGCCTTAAACATTCTTATAAATAGAGCTAGTATGAGTCTGAACTTTTAAGTAAACCATGAGTTTCCTAAAACATTGGAAAAACACTTAGTTTTATCACTCACAACTTTGGGCGTCCTTCCTAGGATTAATAAGCCTTCCCTATTGGTGTTAACCCTGTGGAAATGGTAAACATATTTGATCAATGTTATTAGTTACCGTGTGAGTCTAACTCACATAAACAAGCTTAACATTCAACTTAGAACATCTTCCTTTAGTTCAACGCATGCCTTCCTTATCCGTTCAACACTTAAGAATTTCCTTGATTGTTGATGCTAAATCATGCGGCCAACTAGCATCATTATTGTGCCAACGGATGCCCATGCACCCATTCCGCCGCACACCATCACTTTACTTTAACCCTAGCACGCACCTTGCCACCCACAGTGCAACCCCTTGCATGCACATTGGCACAACGTCTCGGGTCAACCTGCCCTCGCGTACGTCTGCAGCTTACCGATTGAGTTGCTTGCTTGCTCAATGGTTGCAGTTGCCTGCTTGTTCAAACCAAATTTTCAGTGTCAACTTTGGGCACGAATAACTTAGTTTCCACACGTTTTCTTGAAAATTTTCCATCTTTTTTTTTTAATTTTCTTGAATTTTTTTTCAAAATGCCTTAAGTTGCTTACCTAAAAGTTTGAGCTTCAAATTTCTCGTGGTCTGGTTGGAATCCTTTGATCTCTTCTACTGAACCAGATTCATCAAAGAGCCTGACTTTCTTGAAGAATCCTTAAGATTTCAACTTGAATCTCTAAGAATTTCCTCTTAGCAGCCCAGGGCCATTAAATAAACTCAATAACCGTTCAAATGCTTCTAGAATCACCTCTTGTGCACAAGTAAACTGCTCAAACCGACCCTTTAAACTGAGGTCTTCTTTT